>NC_056732.1:1343572161-1343872161 GCF_019279795.1 Protopterus annectens
TTTCATTAAGTTATTATTTGGTATCCCAAAGATGCACAAGAGTGTATCAGACTTCCTAATGTGCCCTATAGTTGACGGGCATAATTTCATCACATACCCCAGTGCAAAATTTATTAATGAAAAACTAAAAGTGCATCTACAAAGTAAAAAACACATTTGTAAAGACCCATGGTCCTTTTTATCCACCATAGAGGGAACACATTTTGAGGATGATGACATATTTATAACACATGATGTAAGGGATTTATGCAGTATCATTCCCCAGGATGAAGGCATTAGTATGGTGGTTGGTTATTTACATAGAAGAGGGTTCCCACAGAATGACATCAACGTGTATGAGGATCTGTTAGAGATGGTGTTGAACAACAATTTTTTTTTTGCTTTTTAACAGTGATTTTTATCTTTAGAAAGCTGGGGTAGCTATGGGTTCCCCTTGTGGTGGATCATTTCTTAATATAGTGATGGCCCAGTGGGAGTACCAATACATTTTAGATCATCCAGAGTACAAGGATAGGCTTAGGATTTACACACTTTACGTGGATGACATTTTTATTTTATGGAGGGGAGGGTTAGAAGGGATTGGGGCATTTTTAACATACATCAACAACACTAGTGACTTATTGAAATTTATGTACAAATTCAATTGTGAGAAAATATCTTACCTGGATGTCCTCCTCAGTAAGGACAGGAATAACCACAGGTTTATAGCTACAATGTTTAGAAAACCCACTTATTCAAACTCCTTTCTCCATTTCGACAGGTACCACCCCTTCCATTAGAAGAAATCTGTGGTGAAAGGGCAATTGGTTAGAGCTGCCTAAATGGTCACCACGGATGAGGACTTCCACAATGAATGTGAACTTTTACTGGGTATGTTCTGAGGTTACCCCAATGGACTGCTAGAGGAACTTAAGTTGGAGGTTATGAGAAAAAGAAATACCGGATGGTATAAACTTATCTTAGGAGGGTCAACAAACTTTTTAATATAAAATATAGGGGCTGAAGTGGAGGAGAAAGTGATTGGGGATTTGATCAGACCTCATTACTCCATGAAGTTCATAACTACCTTTAATATGGACCATAATAGAACACTTAAACAAGTTATTGACAAAAACTGGGTGATTATTTGTGAAAATCCTACTTTGAGAGAGAAGTTAGGACACAAACCCAGTTTTACATTTAGAAAAGATAGGAACCTGAAGGAAAATTTGGAACACACATCTAAAGAAAACATGTACCGGGTATGTTGTATGAAGAAATGTAGGTTCTGTTCCCAATGTAAATTCATTCTAATGTGTGACAAGTTTCTTATTAAAGGCAATGAATTTAAAGTTAGGTCATATTTTCACTGTAATTCTAATACGGTGGTCTACACAACATTAGTCAATGGTGCCCATGTTTTTACATAGGAAAAACTGAGCATAGGTTGAAGGAAAGAATTTATGAACACCCGTATAACATTAACAAAAGGAACCTTAAGAATGCTTTGGCAAGACATATTTTGGACAATGAAAGTCACACATTTAAGTTCATAGTTACAGAAGGATTATGGAGGGAATGACGGGAGGTCCATAGGTACAGTTACGGGAACTAAGGGAATTATATTGGCAACTGGCTTTGAATGCCCATGGTTAGCCTGGACTTAACGAGTCTTGTTCCATTGTACCCCTGTTGAAATTTAAAGTGTTGACTAGGTAATGAAACAGAGGTAGGGATGAATGGTAGAATAATACCTCTGACCTCTTTGCTACCGGTTTGCACTTTAAGTACCCTTTTTATATAATAAAAATATCTATGTGAACTTTATATTTAATACACATTTTTCCTCCTATTCAAGCCCCTTCAAGGAAATGATGTATGACACAGGATCATAGAATCATATGAAGTTACTAGGCTATTGGCCCTGAGGCCTTTATAAGCCTAGCCAAGAGTTTAACCCATGTTTAAATAAGTCAGCACCCAAAGCCCCTGTTCAACAGGGACACACATTTTATATTCTCTTTAATTGAATGCTCCTATTGCCTGTTACAAGTGGTTTTAATATTTTTTACCATATCATTGCATGCATTGAGTGTTGAGTTATTTTTATGTAGTAGGTTTTTTGGAGCGATTTTTATGTATACAATTTTAATTTCTCATTTTAATGTGATTTTTATTTTTATTTTTTTTTATCTAAGATTTTTCACAGAAACTAATATGTGTATATATATATATATATATATATATATATATATATATATATATATATATATATATATATACATAATCTTTTCGATAGAAGAAGTTTACAGTTTTTTAGCTGGCTTGCAAGATTGCACACTGTCAAGATGAAGTGCACTTAAATCTTCGGAACACTAGATGGCAGTGTGATACGGCTTTGCCTTGGAATGGTTGGAGACACTCCCGCTTAAAACATTAAAGGAAGTGTTGTCATTGGTCATGGATGTGTGTATAAAAGTTTTGTAACTTAACTGTTTTTATATTATGATGAAGTTCTAATAAGAGACCAAAGCGCTTAATATATATGTAATTTTTTTTGTTTTGGTTTTAAGTGGTTTTTACCAAATAAAACAGTTGCTGCTCATGACCTTCTGCCTTGGATTTGTTTTTGTTTTGCAGCCTCTTGGATTTTGTATTTTACTTATTTAATTAAAACGTGTTTGACATACTATTACACTACAAGACAGATGTGCAACATATTTGCAAAAAGTTTGAGATAATCTACTGGATGCAAATATCCCTTTTTAAGGCAGCCCAGGAATATTGACTTGAGCGAGTAGGTCAGAGCCATATAACAGTCAAATTAATACAAGAGAATCAAACCCTGCATTACAGAAGTAGTTTATTCAGAGATGGTTAATGTTAATTATCAAATGTCAACAAGAAAGGAAGTTACGGTATTAACATTAAACATATAGGCATAATGCTCTATAGTTTATTCTCAGACAGATAAGATATAAATTCCCCACCAGTTGTATTTATTACTGATTGGTTGTAACTTGATTAAAGTGTAGCTATCATTCTAAGTCTTTTGGATTAAGCACTTGGGCTTCAGACCAGTTGTTTTACATTAGGAAGGTTTGTGGCAAGCACTGTGGTGGCAGGACAGGTAGCTTTCATCCTTCTAAGTTGGGAACTGCTGATTGAGAGCCCAGTGTCCAAGTGTATTAGTTCTGGTTTAGGCACTTGGGCTTCAGGCCAGTTATTTTACATTAAGAAGGTTCGTGGTCTGCACTCTTGTGGGAGAAGAGGCTGGACTCTGCCCTTCTGAGCTGGGAATTTCTGGTTAAAGGTTTATAGTGCCTGAATATTTGAACTGTATCTTACTGAAATTGGTACACCTTGTTTGCTCTAGCATAGACTAGATCCAGGCCTGCTGAATCTAGCTTTGTTTATATGCTTGTTGTTTGTTTGCTTGTTATTTCCCTGGAAGCCAATTCCACCTAATATGCGGCTTCTCAGCGCTTCTGTGGATCACTAGTGATATCTGCATTGCTTATTGTACTTATTTCCTTATTTCACTTGAAAGAAAGTTACTGTTTGTCGTTTTTGCATTTAGTTACTTGTAACACATTGCACTCAAGTTACCTGGCACTTGCTCACTAAAGCAATTATATAAGTCAGCACTAAAAATTAATAGCACTACACCCTCACTCCCCACTGGCCCTTGTTTTCAATTAAGGAATTCCCAATATTATTCTAGCATGTCCAAAGGTCAGTTGTCAATCTCCTCTCCAGTCCAGCTGGTGAATCTGGGAATCTTGAGGCAATGTTATAACTGCCTCATGTACACAGACAACCCTCTCCTCCTCCCACATAACACAAATACTTGCAAGAGATGCAGCTATTTAGCCAAACTGGAGGCTGAGCTCTCTCAACTCAGGACTGGCAAGACCAGACAGGAGGAGAAGGCAACTACACACACCACAAAACCAGCCTCACATAATGCTACCACACCACTGAATCAAACACATAAACACACAAAGACATACTGGAGGCTCTGAGTAAAAATTTACCTAAACAGCAGAGGCCTCCAAAGCAGACACCCAAACAACTGCTACCTCAAGACACCCCACAAGCAACACATAAACCACAAAAGCAGTGTGCAAAGCAGTCACAGCCCTTAAGGCCAAATACAACACCAAACATACTTGTCATAGGTGACTCCATAGTCAGACACACTGGCGTCCCACTCACCAGGCTGAACAAGGAGAGGGTCACAGTAAGCTGCCTATCGGGCGCTAGAATCCGCCACATAACACAAGCACTCGGGTCACTCCACGGCAAGAACAAATATGACACAGTCATTGTCCATGCTGGTGTGAACAACCTGAGACGTACCTCCCTGGACTACATGAAAAGAGACATAGAGGAGCTCTCTGATTATGTAGCCCAGGCAGGTATGACCCTGACCCTGAGCAGTATCCTTCCTTCACCAAGAATGATGCCACAATATAGAGACAAGATGATCAGCTTTAACAATTGGTTTAATGTCTGGTGTCATTCAAAGGGGATCCAGTGTCTGTCTGCCTGGGATGACATGCTTGACAAGCCACGCTGCTTCGCGAGGGATGGCTTGCACCTGTCTCCCCTGGGATTCTGGATATTGGCTAAGGCTCTTGCCACCCCCATAGTGCCTTTTTTAGGCAAGGCTCAAATTCTAAACCTACCACCCTAGAAAACAAAAATGGGAAGAAACTGAGGGTAATGCTGCTCAATGCCAGAAGTCTAAATCTCAAAATGCATGCACTCGAGGCCCTTCTCAGTATGGAGAACATCAATGTCTGTGCTGTAACTGAAACCTGGTTCAAGGCTCCTGAGAGCATCCCGGCACTATTAGGTTTTACCTCATATCATGCGTTCTGGCCCCAAAACCCGGACCACACCACAAAAGAAGGGGGTGTATCCATATTCATAAAGGATACCCACACCTCCAGGTTGGTGGCAATGCACGAAGCTTCAGAAACCATCCAGGTGCAACTAACCATAGGCAAAACTGCTCTACAAATTGTAGCATGCTACAGGCCACCCTCTCAAACTCAGGAACCCCACACAGCCTTCCTGAAGACACTGGAGGGTATAAATGTATCTCCAAACACCATCATATTGGGTGACTTCAACTACCCGAATATAGACTGGGAACATTACTCAAGACCTAACTTTCTAGCCCAATGGTTCCTGGAGTTCATAAATTCAAATGCCATGGAACAGCTAGTCACTGTTCCCACGAGAGGGGAAAATATACTAGATCTCATTATCACAAACATGGGGACAAAATGCTCCACACCAGAAGTATATCCCTCATTGGTGAGATCTGATCATAAACTAATCTCACTGGAAATCCACATCCCGCCCCCACCCCAAACAAAAAAGACCACAGTGAAGAACTTCTCTAAGGCAAACTTCACACTACTCAAGACTGGTGTGGTATCCTTCAAGGCCCCTGAGCCAGTGGAAACCACAACCCAAGCTGCAGAAGCCCTTACAAATGCCTTCTATGAACACCTCCAGGACTGCATGGATCAGGCAATCCCAAATAAAACCAAGACTCTTTCCACAAAGGGCAAACGTCCAGTCTGGTGGACCCCAGCCATTAACAAACTTTACAATAAGAGGAGAAAGCTATTACATGATAGAACAAAATCCATAAAAGGGAAGTCACCCCTGATCATTATTAGTAAAAAAATACGAGCACTCATAAAATCAACTAAGGCCAATTTTGAGAGAAAAATTGCCATGGATTCAAAGGACAATCATAAGGCCTTTTTCAGCTATGTTAGGAACCTGGGTGGAAACTCCCAGATATGCTCACTGAACCCACAGACATTGCCAACATACTGGCAGACAGGTTCAGTGCAAACTTCACCCCCCTCTCCCCCCCTAAAGGAGAGATAACTATCCCAGCGGAGTGTAGCCTCCCAGACATCTCAAATGGCCAGGTGAAAGCTGGCCGGTCTAAAGCTAAAAACACAGCATCAATGGGACCGGATGGTGCCCCCGGCTGTGTGCTACATGAGCTAAATGAGGAATTAAACCCGCACATAAGGCAGCTGTTTAATCTCAGCCTTACCACAGGATACGTGCCCAAGGAGTGGCGTACGGCAACTGTGGTCCCACTCCACAAAGGCGGTGCCTCTATGGACCCAGGTAATTACCGCCCCATAAGCTTAACAAGTCTAGTCTGCAAAGCTATGGAGAGGATCATAATGGAGCTCATAAACAAAGATATAGGGACTTGCAGACATTGGACCCGACCCAGTTTGGCTTCGTCAAGGGAAGATCATGCCTTTTGAACTTGGTCAACTTCTTCGAAACAGTCACCAAGGCCATTGATGAGGGAAAGGCAGTCCATACAGCCTACCTTGACCTTGCAAAGGCTTTCGACACAATACCCCACTCGGGTATTGTAGAAAAACATATCAGCTCAAATGTAAACCCATATGTCACAAGATGGGTTGCAAACTGGCTTAAGGACAGAACCCACAGGGTTAGAGTTGCTGGCGCTATGTCAGACTCCAAGCCAGTCACAAGTGGTGTCCCACAGGGCTCGGTCCTTGGCCCCCTATTGTTCGGCATCTACTTCTCAGAAGTACAGACCAACATGGGAGGACTTTGGCTGACAAAGTTTGCAGGCGACTGCAAACTGGGCGCCATAGTGGAAAGTGCATCGGACACGGATATCCTTCAGAAGGGACTCATGGAAACAGATAGCTGGTGCCAGAGCCATGGCCTGAAGTTAAACACCAAAAAATGTATAGTCATACCCTTCGGGAAAAACAAGGTAACCCCAAGCTACCATATAGGTGGCAATCCACTAAGCACAGAAGAGGTTATCAGGGACCTGGGGACCCAGGTTGACAGTGGCCTTTCTTTTGACACTCACATTGCTAAAGTGGTTAGAAAGACCTTCTGCATTGCCTACCTGATCATGAAGGGATTCACATCCAGATCTAGTGAGGTCATTGTTCCCCTGTACTCTTCACTTATCAGACCAATGATCGAGTACAATGCCCCATTCGGGATGTATCTCACCCGACATCTGCAGCAATTGGAGAGACCCCAAAAGTTCCTCACCAAAGGATAAAGGGACTCCAAAATCTGTCATATGCTGCCAGATTGAAGAAACTCCAGCTCTATTCAGTCGCATACCGTCTGCTCAGAGGTGACATGTGCCTGACATACAAGGCCATGTCCAACCCGGAATTAATGGACATGCTCCACCTCAAAAAATCCAAATCCACCAAAACCACTAGAGCAAGTGACTTAAACCTTAGCACGGACATAAATAGGACATGCTGGAGGGATAGATTTATCACTCAGAGACTCCCTATGCTGTGGAATAAAATCCCGGTCCATGTGAGGCAGAGCACCTCGCTGGCTCTGTTCAAGAGAAATCTTGACCTGTGGATGGGAGATCGTAGGTTTACCCTGGGAATCATCTCTGTGTCACTGCTGGACAGAGGCACAACAAACTAATGGGCACAGTATTTTTTTCATCTAAGGGGTGGCGTAAGCCACAAAAATTTGGGCTAGGCTTATAGATGCCTTAGGGCAGATAGCCTAGTATAAACCTATGAACCTATAAACAAACCCACCAAGCTATGTGTACCTGTATGTGTACTGGATACAAAGGCAGCATATTAGGAAAATTATGTGCTCCTGCCTGAAGATCAGTCTGTGCTTTTAGCAAAAATGTACGAAAATTAATGCCTTTACTGACTTAACACAGTTTAAAAGGGACAGCCTTCTAAATATTATTTTGGCCTAGCAGCATTTATGCAGTTCCAAAGTATAAAATCCAAGTCAAAGGTTCTAAGTAAAAAAATCAAACAAAAATTAGGAAAATAATCAATATCTAAAGTAATAGTTCCTCTATAACATCTTGGGTCTTAAGTTTGGAATTATCAACATGCATATTTCTGCCTACTCCAAAATTATGACACAGGCAAAGGAAAGATTGTATTGTTTTGTTCCATTGGTAGAACTCCTCTTTACAATACACAAGCAACCACACAATTTGCTGAAAAATGTTTGCTTCTCAAGTATGGTACAACCACACCACTCTAAAAATATGCTGAATAATGTGACATCAAATCTAGCTACTGCTTTACTCTGCAGTTCAAAATGGTGTGCATAATTTACTTTACTACACTTACCAGGCAGAACACTTTGTACTTATTGGAATTGTGCTATTTTTTCCTAGCTGCATTTTTGCTCTCAGTAACACTTAATGAGAGCAGTCTCTCTGCATTTTGCTTGTGGCATTGGGCTTGGTACATACATTTGCCATAGATTAACCCTTTGGTAAGAGCAATTACCTAGCAAGACCAATCACCAGACTAACAAAGACACTGCAGTCTCTTACGTTAAATGCAGTATTGAATCCTGCTATCATACAATGTAGTACCTGGCAATACTGCACTGATTATTTGAGCTACAGGAAGTCTCTTTTTGACACAAAGAGAGTAACTTCTTCTAGCTAAATATCATCAAAGAAACATACAGGCTGAATGAAGCAGGTAATTGAGAGTTTTTTTTTAAATTTTTAATGATGAAGCCAGGACCTCCCTGCCAGCACCAGGCCCTAGGCATCTGCCTAGGTTGCCTAATGCTGGATCTGGCTCTGGTTTCAACTACACGGCTTCTGAATGTCCAGGTATTTTTATTTTATAAGTCTTTATGGGCATATTCAGAGATGGCTAATAAATCCAAACCTAACAGCTGTAGGCATGCCATGTATTGCACAGTAAAAACTATCTTGGCTGAGCCTTTCTTGCAGTTTTTACTAAATGGCTTGGCTGTATAACATTTTTACTCTTTGGATGCTGTTTGGGATACTTTGCAGGTCTTAACGTTATGGCATCAGCTGGGTTTTAAATCCTGTGTTTCCAAAGTATGTCCAAACAATCCACTTACACTGTACTGATGAGGTCACAAAAAGTCTGAAAGATGGTATGTAAATAGTTAGTTGGTTATGGATTTTTTGGCCTGACTGTACCCATGAAGATGTAACAATAAAATGTAAAAAGCTATGGGCAATCAGAAGCCATGCAACTGAAACACTGATATATATTTTTTGGGAGGTGCAGTGTTGAAGCGGTTAGCATTGTCACCTCAGAGTAAGTGGTTCTCCATTTCAATTCTCAAATGGAATGCCTTCTGTGTGGAGTCTGCTGTCCTCCCTGTATTTGCATGGGTTTCCTCTGTGTGCTCCTGTTTCTTCTCACATTCCAAAGACATGCATCTGGAGCATTTCACCCCAAGTCTCCACTGAAAATGGGCTCTGTCCCAGATGAGCTTTCCTGGTAAACAAATGTTGAATAAAATAAATAAATAAATGTCCTTAAAAGATGATGTGCTTGTACTCCATGGGCCTCCACTATAAGAGGTCTAAGATATTACACAGAGAATACTAGCTTAGCTGAATCTTTCTTGCAGTTTTTACTAACTTCAAACTGTTTAAATGGAGATCACCATACAGCACAGAACAGTATATTTACCATTTTTCTTGCTGTAGTGTGATGTCAGAGTTGGTATATTTAATCTGCAGGGGGTATGGGGACTTGCCTCCCTGCAAAAATATAAAAAAAAAAGAGCAATTATTTTTGTTTTTATTTTTTGTATTTACATTTCAAAGTTTCAAAATTTCGATCTTATGGTCTCGACCATAAGAAATTCAAAGTTCTGAAACTTCAGAATTTACAAGTAGACATATATATATATATGTGTGTGTGTGTATGTGTGTGTGTGTGTGTGTGTGTGTGTGTGTGTGTGTGTGTGTGTATTCTCAGCACTGTAATGCTTTCTTCTCCTGCCATTATTTCTACTCTACTGCTTGGATGTATTTGTTATAGCACATACCTCTCAACCTCTTAGCACAAGAAATCTGTTCAAAGCTAAAAGTAATGGGGGACTTTAAATATTGTTTTTTATAAGCATATTGTTAGAATAAAAGGTTTACTATTACTATACATTTCCTGAAAGATATGAAATCTGAAACTTAAATGTCTTGTCATTATTTAGTGAATATAGTCCGGAATGATTAGTCAGAATACCACAAGTTTTATGATGAACAGACCAAAAATATGAGACAAAAATCTGGACATTCTGTGAAAACCTGAACAGTTGAGAGCTATATATAGCAGTAACAGTTTAATTTCTCATTTGTTTAATTACATTACATTACATACAAAAAAAATCACGTGATATTTTTTTTACATTTAAATAACATTTTATTTTTGCATCAGAAGTCTGTAAGGCAACCACCTTAACCACTAGTACTAATCTATGAACCTATGAACCTATGAATCTATGAACAAGTCTTTCTAAAAAGCATGCTTTACACATGCAGTTACAGAGTAGATAAATTTGATCATGTATTTCAATTCTTCCTTTTTGGTCTTCAGGCTTCTAGAATTAGTATTAGGATGTAACACAAAATACTTTTATTACAGTCTCCTTTTATATCTGCATGTGTGTAAAAATACCCCATATTCAATAAACTGTTAATCAGGATCCATTTTTTTATAACTTGGAAGAAGCAATTTTATCATCACACCCTCTAGTTTACTGTTCACACTGAAATCACAGTTCCAAGAAATAGAAGCCTTTGAGGATTGTTATCCCTTTCAGAAGAAAATCTTTCCTTTTTACCCTTCATTTTTTCACCATTGTAATTTGCTTTTAAAGTAATTAACAAAACTTTATATGCCCTAACAACTTTCTAGAGAGCATAGTGTAATACACATTCTGACTTGTTTTATGTATAACTGAATTCATGCAGCTTACCAGATTTATTATTGCTGACAGATGGTAGGGTAGACTAGAAATCAAGTAAATGTCTGGTATGCACAAGCTGATATATGCATTTTTCTTTTTGCATTATCATCTTTTCCCATGTTTGTATTCCCAGCTATGACTTTTATTTATCACAACAGATGTGATTCATTACATTGTTTGCATAGCTAATATGCATAGCAATGTTTCTACTATAATTAACATCGACAGTATAATATCTGAGCTGATTCAGTCTGTATGCTAATATAATAACATATTGCTCTGACTGACAGAAATGAGTGCTACATAGCAATGTATTCTGTCACCATTATAATAATTACCCAATCTAAAAAGCATTATCTAGCACTAATGCTCAGTACATAATGTCACTGGTAATTACAGGAAGACTATGGTAAACTCCACAAAGACATCAAAAACTTTTTTTCAGCTATGTGATTATGTCAAGTTTTGGGGAAAGCGGTGTAAATAACCATGCTACAGTCTTCCCAATTCATTCATAGTATACTGCAAACAGAGTTAGTTTAAAGCATTTTATACAGTGCGTCAATTATTTCAGTCAGACTCTGTTGTCTTTATTTATATTTTAGCTGTAGCAGCTGAACATTCCATGCTTAGGATATGGGCTAGAAATGCACCCAGTTTTCATCAATGTGAACTGACAGCTCTTCAAAGCCTTTATGTCTGACTTTTGAATCCTTGTGTGTTGAGGGGCTATGTAAATATGTGATATGTTAACACTCCTTGACAATACCTTCTTACATTTCAAATGAGATGTTGCTACAGTTCTTTAATATAAACTACTGGTTAGTTATATATTGTTAAGTCTATAACAGTAATGCTGTATAAACACATAACGTGAACTAAACACAGAATGCCTTGCGATTGTTGCATTTTGTCACTTTACACTCACCTTTAATTTTTTACACATTAATCTTAGTAAGTTTTCAGAAGGATACTTACAGTTGTATTGCACAACATAATGCTGTCATGAGTATAAACACTATGGGACAGATTTTGGAACAGAGCTGGGCACAGTGCAGTGCACTATAGGAAGACTTTGGCAAACTAAGTGCAGATGCGATTTTAAAAACTACTAGAAGTCATACACAAGTACAGAGATAAACAAGTGATGTATAATCAGTGTTGTCTGCATATCAGTATCATGGGTGACAGCTGCAGTCATCTGTCTGACAGTTGTCCATGGAGAACATCTGAGGTTTAATGCAGTAATGTGCCATGCTGCATTGTAAACAACTGTGTGCACAAATGAAAAGAATATATGTGAATGTGTGCGAGAAATACATATTAACTCTGTTTGGAGGACAGTAGGACAGGTACATTGCCAACTGCAGCCATACAGGTGTGTGTATGACCCACCTGTTGTGCATAGCTCTGTAATTTGTAAGGGTTATTTTTTGCATTCATTGACTGTAATGTGTATATTTAGCAACGTACTGCATATAGCAGTCTATCTGTCAGTGTGTGTTTGGGGCAGAAGTAGCATGTCAGGAGGAAATGTGCACAGAGTGTAGAATGTGTGATAAAGATACATGATGGGCATGATGCAGGAATAATTTCATGTGCCTCATGTGATGCTATCATGAAGACTAGATTTTTGTGATTACATTTATGGAAATAAGTACTATTCTAGAATGTGTACCAACAATATTACAGGTCAGACAAGGGATACACACATCTACCAACTGGGTTGTCAAAATCTGTAATACAAGAGTGCACATGACTGTAAGTAACATACATATGATTAGCATCTGAAATTACACATGTGCAGTATGACAGGTCTCAGTTCACATGTATGTAGCAACAGCCATAGTACGATTATCGGGAAATTATTCAAGTCAGGACATGTATAGAAGAACATATGGAATCTTGCATGCTTGAGATATCATAAGTAATCTGAACTGTAAAGTACATTTGAAACGGATGTGTGAATGAAAACTGCACACGCAGAGTGTGCTGCAGCATATGCACTTGCAGTTAACAAAATGATGTACCAGAAATAACACAGGCATGTCATTCCATGTACATCTGTGTGAACAATACTGGCATGCAATAGGGAAATGGTATAATAACAGACATACATTGCTTACCCAACAGTATATAGGCTGGGTGTGTATGTGCACATATATAAATGGATCCCTATCAGTTGATTGAGTTTCCATTAACTTGAAATTCATATGGTTGAGACCATATGATAGAGGTTTTCAAAACTTGAAGCATTTGCATGGAGATCGCAGTACAGCGAGGATCAGGAAATCTAATCTTTTCTTCACTGTAGTGCAATCTCGGAGTTGGTATATATAATTTGCAGGGTGTGTGAGGAGTGCACAGGGGCTTGCCCCCTTGCATAAACATAAAAAAGTAGATTTTTGTGGTTTTTTTTTTTTTTTATATTTGAGTTTTTGCAAATTCAGTTATATGGTCTTGTTCATATGAATTTCAAGTTTCTGAAAACTCAATCATCTGACATAGATACACACACACACACACATATATATATATATATATATATATATATACATATATATATATATATATATATATATATATATATATATATATATATATAGATACATATATATATATATATATATATATATATATATATATATAAAATATGGCTCCCTATTAAAATGTCAGCACTTGAAATACTAAGTGCAGACAAGCTGGAAAAAAAGCCCAAAAAAATGCAGGAAAAGAACAAATTTTAAAGATGACTCTTCTCCTTTAAAATTCTTTTTTGCAGGGGCCAACCCCCCTGATGTCAAAGTCAAAGTAAATGTTATTGTCATACAGATCAACACACAGAAAAATGTGCGCATCACTGCATGAAATTTTGATTCTCAGGCTCATACCATAAGAATGACAGTTTACAGAAGGAAGATAGATTACATTAATAAAAAAATTAAACAAAAATAAAAATAAAAAGTAAGATACAAAAGAAATATATAAAGTAAAGCAAATTTGAAAGTTCTATTTACTTTAGAAACACAACAAATACTACAGCAGGAATAGACTCAGTAGAAATATAAGGATATGCAAAAAACAGTACTATAATAAATAAGAGAGGCACACATGGAAACTTACCCACCACCAATATATACCATAAACTTACAGCTCACAATTTTCCTAGTGCAACTAGAGACATATGAAGTCAACTATTCAGAGAGTTTATGTAAACAGCGCTGACATATTGCTCACAAATGTTTTACCTGTGTTGCGCATAAGTCTATGGGTTTGTTATTCAGCAGTTTGATAGAGTGTGGGAAGAAGCTATTATGGAATGTGGATGTCCTGCATCTAATGCGTCTGTAGCGCTTCCTTGTTGGCAGAATTTTGAACAGTCCATAAGCCGGATGGTGTATATCCCTCAGTAGTTTTTGGACTCTGCCATAGCATCTGTTTGAATAAATGTCCTGTAGGGATTGAAGGTTTGAGCCAAATATTTTTGTGGCCTGTTTAACAATCTTATTCAGTGCCTTTCAATCAGCTTGAGAGCAATATTTGTACCAGACAACAATGTTGTTTGTCAGCACACTCTCAATTGTGGCTCTTTAGAAGGCGAGTAGGACCTGTGTGAGGAGGTTAGCTCTACGAAGTCTCCTAAAGAAGTGGAGATGTTTTTGGGCTCTCTTTATAAGGTAGGAAGTGTCTGTGTCCCAACTTAGGTCTTGTAAGATATGTACCCCTAGGAATTTGGTGTTATTTACTCTCTTCACCGCTGCACCATCGATAATGACAGGGGTGCATGGCCTTTAATGCTTCCTAAAATCGATGATGATTTCCTTGCTTTTCCCAAAATTTAGTGTTATGTTGTTGTCGAGTGCACCAATGAACAAGTTGGTGCACTTCTTCCCTGTAGGCCCCCTCGTCTTCCATCTTAATAAAGTCAATTACTGTGGTGTCATCTGCAAATTCAATGTTTCTATTTGACTGATGCATAACTGTGCAGTCATGTGTTAGAAATGTAAAAAGAAGTGGACTGAGTGGCCTTTCAGTTAGGAAGTTGAGGATCCAGTTGAATTTTGGGTTTTCTATGCCCAGTTTACTCAGCTTAGACCCAGTTGTTGTGGAATAACTGTGTTGAAGGCCAAGCTGAAGTCTATGAACAGCATACGTTGGTAACAGTCCTTATTTTCCAGGTGGTCCAAGGTGTGATGAAGTGTTAAGGGTATGGCATCTACAGTAGAACAATTTGGCCTGTATGCGAATTGTAAAGGATCAAATGTAGCAAGCAGGCAGGATGTTATATGATCCTTGACCAGTTTTTCGAAACACTTCAACACTACTGAGGTAAGTACAATTGGCCGGTAATCATTTAATGATGATGGAGATGATTTCTTGGGCAGAAGGATGATGGTGGTGGTATTAAAGCATTTGGGCACTTTTTTCTGGCTGATAGATATATTGAAAATGTCAGTGGGGGCTGGTGCCAGCTGATCAGCACAGTTTTCAAGTAGCTTCTCCAGGATCCTATCCAGATCAGCTGATTTGCCCGGATGATCCCTACGTAGGTTCTTGAGTACTTCTTCGGGGTTGACGCATAGTGACGTGGCATCTTCTTTTGTGAGTAGTCTCTCTGGTAATGTTCTATTTGATTCCTCATATCTGCTGAAGTAGATGTTTAGCTTGTTTAAAAAGTCTAAGTTATCATAACATTTCATGGATGGTTGCTTATAGTCTACGTTGTTTTGGATTCCCCTCCACAGCGGCCTGGGATCTTTCTGGTCAGAGAGATGTCTCTGTATTTTTAGACTATAGGGCAATTTTGCTACTCTCACACCTTTGTTAACGTCAGCCCTGGTCTTTTTCAATGCCTTTCTGTCTCTACCCTTACAGTCAGCATTACGTGCTCTCAGTAATTCGTATACTTCACTGGTGAGCCAGGGTTTTTGGATGTCTCTGATGGTTATGTCCTTGAGGGTAGTGACATCCTCAATACATTTTGTGATGTATCCCACAACCATTTCAGTGTACTCATCCAAATTAACACATTGATTTGTGGTGGCAGCCTCTTTAAATATTTTCCAGTCAGTGCATTCAAAGCGGTCTTCCAGAGCTGAGACAGCACTTTCAGGTCAGATCCTGATTTACTTCCTGAAAGATTTTCCCCTTACTAGCATTGGTTTATAGGTGGAGATAAGCAGGATAGAAATGTGATCTGAGCTGCCAAGATAGGGGTGGTGGACTGCCTTGAATGCCTGTTTGATATTTGAGTACACTTGATCAAGTGTGTTTTCACCTCTTGTAGAGAAGTTTACGTACTGTTGGTAGTTTGGTAGTACAGTTTTCAGTTTGGCCTGATTGAAATCCCCAGCTAAAATGTTGACACGCTCTGGGCTCTTGTTTTGCAAATCACAGGCTAACTGATATAGGCTGACGAGTGCTTCTTTAGTATTTGCACTTGGAGACATGTAAACTGCAGTTATAAAGCTAATTGAAAACTCCCTGAGCAAGTAGAATGGATGACATTTAATTGTAAGATATTCAATGTCAGCTGAGCAATGGCTAGTAACGACATCATTGTTTTCACACCTTTTGCTGTTGATGTATATACAGACTCCTTCACCTTTTGTTTTGACACTGAGAGCCTGTAACCTGTCTGTTCTGAATAAGGAGAATTTGTCTAGTCTAACAGCTTGGTCACTGATATTTGAATTTAGCCACGTCTCAGTGAATATAATAATACAGCTGTTTGCTACCATTCTGTTTGTGTTAATGTCCAGCCTGATAAAGTCCATTTTGTTATCCAGAGATCTTACGTTGGCCAGCAACATAGAAGGAATTGCAGGCCTGAGTGGATGCTGATTCCAGCTCTGTGGACCCTTTTCCTATGTCTGTCACATCTCCTATGCTTTCTACTTTGATTTTTGTTGTTTATTTGAGAGACAAAACAGCTACAGCAGTCTGGATAAATCTTCAGCAGTATTCCCAGTTCGTTTAGTGATTCAATCCCCACAGGGCCTACAGACATCAGCCTTGCAAACCCCTTGCATGGAGAGCCATATTTCAGAAGATTCAGCAGAATAAAATGACCAAAACACCTTCCCACATTCGAAAATTCAGTAAAATTAGTAAGTCTAGGTAAATCTACTGCAGAAAATGAGCTAAAGTGAGAACTGCATTTGTGAGCCAGAGTAGCTGCAGCCATGCAGGGTGCCACCATCTTTTTTTTTTCATGGAGTAAATGCTCTCCCCCTCCAAACTTATATATACCAACTCTGAGATTGCCATACCTCGGACAAAAGGGAATATTTCAATAAATCATCTTCTCAGACATGGTATATGTAAGTCCATTTTTTCAGCCATTCAGTCTCTGTGTTTTTGGACTCACTTTTTGGGACATATCAAATAGTTACTTATATATATATATATATATATATATATAAATATATATATATATATATATATATATATATATATATATATATATATATATATATATATATATATATATATATATAAATATTATTACCTACTATTACCAGTGAGCCACTGCCACACCTCCTAGCCCTTTCTAACTTCACATTACAACTACTCCCCATACATACTGTGCTTCCCTGCCCTCATCCAAAACACTAACCCCTCTCTCTTACAACTTAACCACTACCACTATGCCTCATACCCACCAACCCCAATATCCCAGTACCCCCTTACTTCTAGCTTCATTATTCACACTTCTGTCCCTAGCATCTATAAGTACCTCCTACCACTATCCACTAACCAAACACAACTACCACAGGTCCACCATCCTTCCTTCCTTACACCTCTACATTCCAACCCAAACCTACAAAGATATCTTCACCCATACTTGGTCAAAACGAGATTCTATTCCCCTCAACTATTCGCTACAACCCTCACTCCAAAAAAATGCCAAGTCTTATATACCACTCCCTTATCAAACTCTATCTCAAAACTATTACCAACATAGCTGCCCAGTTACTACTTGGAGGTGATATACACCCCAACCCAGGCCCAACAGCTATTTCTATTAATGCACTCATCTCCATCCTCCCACTTAAACATAATCCTTCCAACCTGTTAATACTCAACCTGAACATTCGCAGCATCATGAAGAAAATAGAGGAACTGCACTCCACTGTCTCATTTTATAACCCCAACATTATGCTTATTACAGAAACATGGCTTAAGCCTCATATCAAGGATAACTCTATAATCCCACCCGAATATAACTTCCTGAGGGCAGATAGAACACACAAAAGAGGTGGCGGTATTGCCCTACTCTACAAAGCCAACTTAAAATGCCAGCCCATATGAAAAGAATGCCCAAACCTCAAAAATGCAGAAAGTTTATTTGCCAAACTCCTCCTAAACCAACACAAACAAATAAACCTGTTCTGGGGCTACATACCCCCCAGATGACAACCTGCCCACACTAGAGTCAATACTACACTGGGCTTCCCACACCCTTCCCCAAGAAACACTGTTACTAGAAGATGTTAACATCGACTGGACCTCAATCAACTCTCCAACACCCACCAACCATATTAACCTACATAACTTCACCCAACTCATTCAGTCACCTACACAAATCAACAAATCCACAAAAAGGGAATCCATATTAGACTGGATCCTCATTAACCAGCCCAACACCATGTGGTACACTACCTAGCTCTCCTAGTGACCACAATCCCACATTTATCCTTAGACATGAACTCAAACCTAGCAACCCTCCCACCCTGCTACAAACCCACTCCCAAAAAAACTTCCCCAGAGAACATTTTTGGAAGCCTTAAAATCCTGCAGTTAGTCACCCATCAAAACACTCCCTCTAGACAAAGCTGTTGAATACTTCAATACCACATTTCTAAATATCCTCAACTATTTAGCCCCAATCAGGGCAATTAGAATTCATAGCAACCCTGCCCCCTGGCAACAGCAAACCACTAAGGCCTTACTCAAAGAGCTTGGAGAACCTGGCACCAATGCAAAATACCCATAACTAGACAAACCTTTCATGAACTTAGAAACAAAGCAAAAAAAAAAAAAAAAAAAAAAAAAATTAAGTTAGACAAACAGAACCACTACATCTCCCTACAAAAGAAACATAACAACAACCCTCATAAGTTTTGGGCAGCAGTGAACAAAATCCTCCAGCCTGGAAAAACCACTACACCCCCACCAAATATAGAGGGTACAAACTTAGACATAGCCACCAGTTTCAATAATTATTTTACCTCCTCTGTACTTAAACTCATTAATGGCACCAGTCTGAGCACCGCACCACAACCCCCTAAAACCTAAACTCCACCCCTTTCTCACTCAAACCAGTACCAGTATTAACATTCCAAAAACTCCCAACTAAATTCAAACCAACCACACTCGCTGCAGACAACCTTCCTGATGAATACCTACAGCTAGCATCTAAGGCCATAGCTTACCCTATCTCATTGCTAATAAATAGACACATCACTGAAAACACTGTCCCATCCTTATGAAAAATCTCATTCATTATTCCCCTTCACAAAGGCTTTTCCTCCTCAGACCTCTCCAACTACTGACCTATCGCAATCCTCTCACCCCTATCAAAGATCCTAGAAAGGTGTATTCATCACCAACTCCTCACCTACTTTCTCTGTAACAACCTTCTATCTAATACCCAGCATGGTTTCCGTCCATCACATATCACCACCACTGCCCTAATTAACTTCACCAACACCATTAACTCCTACAGGAACTAAGGCAATCTAGTCTCTGCTACCTTCCTATACTTATCAAAAGCATTTGATACTGTCTCCCATGATAAACTCTTAACCTGCCTCTCAGAACTCAACATCAATAGCTCCTCCCTACTCTGGTTCAGTAGTTACCTGAATAACCAGTTTCAGTCTGTCAAATGGCTCAACTCCCTATCCCCCCGTCCCTGCAAAACTTGAAGCACCCCAAGGCTCAATTCTTGGTACCCTCCTCTTTAACATATTTAGTAACCAAATCCACCTAGCAACCACAAAAGCAGAAATACTCCAATATGCTGATGACACAACCCTGATCTGCTCAGCATCCAGACTACAACTCCTCCAACAAAAAGCACATGAAGCCTTCACAGAGATAGAAAATTGGCTAAATAATGCACAACTAATACTAAACCCAAAGAAAACACAACTTATGCTGTTCCTGACAAAGTCTAATGACCTTACCTTCTTCATAGTCTCAGCCAACACAACCCTCATCTCCCCAGTCCAAGAGGCCAGATTACTAGGACTTACTATTGACCAGCAACTAAAATTTAACAAACATATATCTCTAACTATATCTAAGGTACATAAAAAACTAGGGACCCTCTATTGCAGCAAAATGTACCTATCCTCAAACTCTAGGATTGCAACAGCTAGAACCAATCTCCTATCTACTTTACTCTATGCATCCCCAGTACTAACAAACCTAAATAAAACTGACCTAAACAAACTGTCCACCTGCTACAACAAAATTGCTAGATTTGCAAACAGTGCAAAATCCCTGTCTCACCACTGCCTGTCCTTACATACTTTACACTGGCTAGAATTTCCCAAATTATTACAATACCACCAACTCAGCCTAGCACACCATATTCTATATTATCCTGAGAAAACCCCCGCCCTATCTGGCCTTCTAAATTTCTACAACTCAGACAGGCAATTGCAATCCAGTAACAAAGCTCTGATTACAAATATGCCTTGTAAAAAAAGCCATGGGGAATCCCTTTTTCCCAGTGAAGTTGCAAAGACATGGAATACCCTACCTCCTGACCTCAGACTACAGAACTGTTCTACTACTTTCAAAAACCTCCTTAAATATTACCTCTTTTCTATGCCTCTATGCAACTGCAATACACCCTCCTGAAGGCTAACCCAACACAAGATCCTACCTTCCTAAGCCTCTGTAGCACATTTGTATACTGCTCTACAGTTGCCTTGTGTAGAAATTGTATATAGTGTAAATATGTTCTACTATGAAAATACCTGGCACATATATTGTACCTATGCTATACCATGAAACTGTTATACTTATTGCACTCCATCTTTGTATCCTTTATAATTATTAGTTATCCTATAGCATGTTACTCAACTGTCTCTTCCATGTTACTTCCATGTTACTGTATAACCTACTATTAATACTATGTACAACCAGTGTAGTTTTTTACTGTATGGAGCTTTTCTCCCCAGAATGCTGCTGAAAATGGACACTAGTGGTCCAGTTGGACTATCCTGGTAAACAAATATTAAATAAGTAATAACAATATACACACATATATATATATATATATATATATATATATATATATATATATATATATATATATATCTGTGACATCCATCAACACTTCAGCCTATAACAACTCAGTAAACATGTTAACAGAAGCATGTTACTGTACAATGGTTTTGTGTGCTGTTATGTAAATCATATATTAATATAAATCCTATGGCATAAATTCTGAGCAGTGGTCAGCACAACAGCCATCACTGCCACAGGGTCAGGGTGACACAATAAAAGACACACAGTGGGAAAACTGTCACAGTAAGACTAATGTAGATGAGGATGCCCACATTGATTGCTCATGCAATGGTCCTGTCTGCCCCTTCCAAGAGGTGAAATTGCCATCTCACAGAGTACATTTATCTGGTGGTGGTGATGCCAGGTGTATGTTGGGCCACACTATGGGTCAATGCAGTGCACTTGGAGTATGTCAGGATGTGCCAGCTGTACATGGACATCGCAGCACTGACTACAGTGATGTATGAGGACTATGGGTAGGATGCACAAGAGGTGGTCTCCCCATCCCTACTGGTTGAATATGGATCATACAGGTTAGGGCACATATTGCCCATATTTTTATTGTGGAACTACTCAGGCACTGCTGTCACAAGCTGCTCAACAGAGTGTATAACAGATGCTACACTATCTCATTGTGCAGCCAGTGCTGCCATGACCTTTTCTTACTTGTGTTCCTGACCTCCATGTAAAATACAGATCTGGTGTGCTACATGGTCAGTTGCATTAGCTAGTACATGCAGTCTATTGCCATGGCTGTGCTGCAAACAATCATGTGCTTGTAATAGCAGGTGCACATTTTCACTCACAAGACCATGCATCTGTGCCACTTTCCCACTTGCTGTCCTGTAGACATTACTTTTCACTACCTTGTCACCACCACTCTCATATTCACTTGGGGAAAGTTGCTCAATGTCAACATCTTGACCAAATTCTGCTGACTGTTGGGGTGAATTATCCCTCTATCAGTGGAATGTCCTTTTAGTAATCATCTGTGCTGTTTGTATGTACCACATCACATTCTATGTCAGGATCAATTGACAAGGTTAGGGAGGAAGAGGGAAGTGGATGGGCTTGAAACACAGAAATTAAAATAAGAAAGTACACATCATTGCGTAGTTACACCGATAAACCTGTATGAGCACATTTCACTGGATATATTGTACAGCCTAATTAAATGAACTGTAAATATGCACATACCTGGTCAGCATGGCTGTGGGTGGTCAGACTCCCTATATATCAGAGAAAGTCATTATTAGGCATGGTTGTAATGAGTTGTAACAGCACACTATCATAGCACACAGCGGCACATTTACCAGGCATGTCCTCGTTGGAGTCCACCTCTGGATACAGATGTATTAATGGAGCTGGCTAATACTTATTCATTTTATTTATCCTTTGTTTTTTTTCTGTTTATCCTTTATTGAACAGGTTAGTCCCACTAAGCTAGTAGCCTCTTTTAAAGGGAGACTCGAGGTGGTATTTATACTACTAAGGGAAATCTAGCAAGGGGATTGGGGAAATGTACTCCTTGTGAGGTGATCACTTGGTGGTGTCAGAGGGCTGTTACTGGTGATAACTGAACCTAAGATGGAGGCTGAGAGTGGAGAGGAACTGGAGAAAGATAAAAAAGAAACTAATTCAGAAGCAAAATAGTGTTTTTGAGGTGAATATTGTGTGATCAAGTGGTCTGGATGCCTTTGTTTTATAAAAAAATGATGGAAGGAACATAAGCAAATGTCATGGCCATGCAGTGGAATGTGGAAATGGACAAATATTTGCCTAAGAGGAGATGACACAAAGAGTGTAAGATGCTATAAATAATGGTGTGGATACAGTGAGGACATGTCTGGCCAGTGCAGTAACTGAATTTAAAGTCATGCTGTGTTTTGGGCTTTGGGAAGATGGAACAAAGAGCAGTAAACAGAGAGAGAGAGAGAGAGAGTGTGTGAGAGAAAGAGAGAGAGAGAGAACAGTGTTTTCAGAGAAAAGACTTGTTTAGCAGTAGGAGCAGGTTACAGCGAATGACTACAGAAAGAAAAGGATCTATAGGTGACAGGAGACGGACTGGAGCTGTTGAGAGATGGAGGAAAAGACCTGTTGTGCTGGTGGAAAAAAAAAGTATGAACAGCAAATACATAGGAACTGTGTTTTAGACAATGTTGTTATGCCCTTTGAATTCAGTGTATTTGAGATTAGGGCATTAATACATATGGGGTCTGAATCTTTCTGAGAAATAACTTTTGAGACATTTGGAATAGCAGAAAATGTGTTAATGAATATAAAAGGAGACGTAACATATCTCCTTTGGAGGACTATATTTCTCAAATTTTAAATGTGCAGTTAAAAATAAAAGTGTTGTTGCAATTTATAACAACTGAAACAGAAGAGGAATTAAAAATGTTATTTTTTTCTAAGTTTATGTCAGGAAGTGCATGATATTAAAAAAGTCGTGGAGGACAGAAAAGTATAGACTTGAGGATGGGAAGTTTATGTAATTTTAAAAGCAGAAAATAAGTTACAGCATGTGCCTAATGTAATAGTAATAAATGGAAAGAAGGAAGTGTTAACAATTGGGGCAGCCCAACTCATGTTTTTTTTTTTTCTATAGGGATGAATACACTTAATATAGAATTGTACAAAAAGAAGCTGTAGGCAGTGTGGGGAGTTTGGGCATTCTAGAAAAAATGTAAACCATGTTTTGTGGAAGTGAAGAACATTTTGTTTTGATTTTCCACAAATTAATGAAGGCAGAAAAAATGAGGAAAATGAGTAGGGAAGTGCAAGATTTTACATAGCAAAGAGTGCAACTGAATGATGAAAGGATGGGGGTGGGGTGGGGGTGAATAATTACAAGATAGAATATAGAAAATTATGCTCTGGATGAAGTCCACAAACTGATACATGAAAATGAAGTACATACCCTGGGATTTATTAACAATCATTTAGGCGCAGCACTATGCCTATATGATGTAAGCATGTTAGCAAGATAACAGTAGTGCCAAAACTTTATGTGTGCTGCCTACACATTTGCAAGTGCCTTTTCAGGGTCAGAAATAATGTTCTCGGTCATGGAAAGGTACTTGCAAGCATGAGCACAGAATGGAAACACAAAGGCTTGCATATAGGCAATGCTTAGATACTACCATGCACTTTAGCCATGTTAAAGACAAGTAAAGGGAAAAGAATACAGAATGAGAGGAAGTGAAATGGGGGAATTGCCACACTGAATTGTGTTATACTGAATAACCAATGTTGAAGAGCAAATGTTTAAAGTGTATTCATATCCTGCAGGAAACTGTGACGAAAGTGTACAAGAAGCATTTCTGACATAATTATGCAATACTGATGTAATGATAATGTCAATGACAATCCTGCAGTTATGCACATAAATAAAAATGAGCATGATAATAAAGGATGTGATCGGGACATAAAGCTGCTCTGTAACAAAGGGGAGTGAAAATGTAATATACATGCATTATATGCTGACTTGAGATAACAGCAAGGACAGAAGAAATGTTATGGGTTAAATGTATACAATGAGGTTATTGCATATGAGATGTATATACAGGGAATGTATGTATGCAAGTTGATGTATTCTCCACCTCAGCATGTATACACAGCAACAAGAGGACTTTAAATCAGAAATGGACATGTTTTTGCAAAGAAATGACAGTGTCATCAAAAGGAAAGAGGTTCATTATCTATGAGCATGTAATAGACAAGCAAGTGTCGCATAGTTATGTAAATGCTAAGTGCAAGTCTAATAATAAACAACATGCATAAGTGACAAATGATGACAGAGTGGATGACATGTTAGGAGTCCATTTTTGTTATTGCTGATTTGAAAACTTGTTTGACATTGTTTTACTGTGCATGCCCACACAGAATTACAGGGAAAAGTAATATAATAACAATTCATTAGCAGCAACATAATAGAACGTGTTATAATAGAGGACTGGTCATAGTTTCTGATGTTCAGACAGTATGCTATACAGTAAGAAACATTTATGGAATCCCTCAACTGCCATTAAGCTATTTTGTGTGATGAAAACAATTGCAATATTAAAGACATGTGCAGAGGAAGACATAATACAGAGCATAATTATCATGTGAATATGTAATGCATACTGCAATGAATGACATAAGAAATATTTGCAACATGTCATTTTCAAACACAAGCCAGAACAGACATTCAGAGAGAGATGCATAACAGTCATGATCACCAAAGAAATATGTGTCTCAATCATGTCATGAAGAGTACCCTTGAAGGGCTTACAGCACTTCCCTACCACATAATGTTGGACATTAGCACAGTCACACAACAGAGGAAAATTCACACTCCAGATGTGACATACTGCAGGTATGTTAGCAGTCTGTAATCATTGTATGGTCAAAATTATTTACCCTGCTGATGCTATGATTTCTTAGTGTCACTGAGTGCCACTGTAATTCAATCTCATAATTAGAAATGTACATAAAGGTGGTCGTAAGGTGGCCAACAGTATATGGCAGTAATCACAGTCACACTGTTGAAGCAGTGATGACATTAAAACACCTACCTATCCACTTACTCCATCCATACAATACATTATCAGCAGCCAGTGCTACAGGGCAATAATGAGTAAAACTGAGACATACAGCATCTATGAAGGGGTGACATCACAGTGTATTGCCAAGGAAATGTATCCAGTAGCATTAGCTTTACAGCCATCAGGGGTTGTACAAGTTGTCACTACAAATGTGTGTAGAATAGTCATGAATTCATTGGCAGTCACACTTGTAGAAGTTAACCACTGCACTTTTTGAAAGTTCTACCTATCTAGTTACACATTCTAGAGAATAGTGTAAACTATGCAAACACCACAGGAGAAGTCTGACATTTAAATAGAGACAGTGCACTTGCAAAAGAATGACCTCATCAGTGTGTTGAACCAGGGATGTGGGCAGACAATATAATGTTGTAATTGTGTGCTCTTACTGATGCCACACAAAACACTTTCCATTTGAAGAATGGAAACATTCTCCCACCACCACATTTAAATGTTTGCATCACCTTCTGTCTACAAACATGAAATGGATAATTTTTCAACCCATAACACTCTTATTTGAAGCATTAATTTATATATCTGGGACATAGACTATTGCCTAAAACACATTTTTTTCTTAAAATAATGTCTGGAAAATTGTGCTCATTAGAGTACAAACAGTATGCATAGTTACACCCTTATGTTGCAAAAAAGGTTTGGATGTGAAAGGTGGGCTTAGGGGTTGGTGGGTCATCTATCAGTTTAACACATTTACACAGAGTAGTTTGACTGAGCACACACACACCTAACTGTGAACACCCTCACAAACATACATACATGTCTTCCATGTTGGGCATTGAACCTCCTATCTATCTAGTTACACAACCTAGAGACCAATGTACTAGTTGCAAGTGTCACAGCAGAAATCTGACTATTAAGGGTAGAGAGTGCACTTCTGTCAGGATGAACTTAGTGTGACTCACAGTGGATGTTCCTATAAATGTTTGGATAAGAGAGCTGTGAGAACAATTAAATTAATTTTTCTCAGGGGAAATTGTATATAGCACCGGGTGTTATATACACACACACACACACACACACACACACACACACACACACACACACACACACACACACACACACACACACACACACACTTTCTATGTTGGGCTTTGAACTTTCTATTTATCTAGTTACACAATCGACAGAGCGTTGTATTAGTCACAAGTACAACAGGGGAAGACTGACACTACCAATGTGAAATTGGATATTTGAATATTTGTTAAAGCCAATGTTTGGATGAGATGGCATTGCAAGTTGTGCAACAAATTCATATGTGTGCACAGTACAATATATCAGCACTATGCTTGTCACATGTAATGACATTCTGCTCTCTTGAAATGTAGGTACTCCCCGGGATTCAATAAAAAAAATTTTCTGTGCAGGAACAGTGTAGCCATTCCTGCATGGAATATGGCCGCTCAGCGATCCAGTAAACTACTGTTCTGATGTGCACGAGCCTGCCTACACTATTCCTGCAAGGACACCACTGCATAATGCTAATTACCTCATTTGCTGGTGAAAACCATGCAAACGAGGTGAATTAGTGATTCAGCAAGCAGGCAGGCATCAGTGCAAGAATAGTGTTAGTTGCAGAAATGTATTTGGCTATTAGTCAAATAAATTTCTGAAAAATTAAAACGTAGGCATGACAGCGCAAATAAAAGCATGTATTATAATCTTTAGGCATGCCAATGGCCAAATAAATGGCTATTGGCATGGAAAAGTGTTTAATTTTTCCAAAAATAAAAGATTTTTTTTGGCTGATCTCGGCCATTTAAGCACAGAGCAGGGGCATGCAAATGGGATTGTGCTGAAAATAAAAAAAAGGTGAAAACACAATTTTAAGGGAAATCAGTATTTTTCCATTATAGTCTATGGAATGCAGAATCAAAACAATACCAGGGAACAGTGGTTGCTAAGGGGAAAGGCTCTGGTGTAGTGCAGTAACTATGGACTAAGGCAGTGAGGTATGCAAATGAGGGGAAATTTACGGACTCACAAAAATATTCTAAGTGCCAAACTGCAACTATAGGTGCTATAACAAGATTGTGTAAGCAGGAGGAACAACAGACATGAAAAGGGGGTGTGTCATGCTTGGTCTAAGCATACTGGAGCTCCACGGCTCCCAGATAAGCTTAGCTAAGCACAGCCAAGGGGGTGTGTCTGAGGCTGTATTGACTTATTCTATGAAATAAAGAGTGTGTTCATGTCCAGGGAGGGACATTTCTCAGTACTTACATTAGCTAAACAGGTTTACGCAGCATGCACCAGGTCTAAAACAAACAAAAAAAAAAAAAAAAAAACCCCGGAAACAGCAGGACTGTTTACATTTGGGCACAGGGTTTGCATGGCGTGCCTTGGGGCTTAAAAGGGGAGTAAATGGGAAGGGAAAAAGGGTAAAAGAAAGGGAACTAGTATAATAAAAGAAATCAAGTACAAATTACATGGCTAGCAGGTGGAATGCATCATAGTCAGCCAATCATACAGGCAGCATCTGCAGCACAACAGTATAAACTATGGAAACACTTTACAGTCTGTTTTTTCCCACAAACTCAGCACCATTGGTGTACACATGAGGGGGAATTTTAACTGGAAAAATGTTAGTGGCTGCCATTGCTTTGATTCATCAGTATATGCTAGAGGCTGAGGGTGATGAGGAGGATAATGCTGACAACCACCACTGATCGAGGAGGAAAACAGTCTTCAGACCCAGGGTAACTTACCAGGAGCTACATGATCTGGAGATAGTAGAGTGCTACAGCATGGAAAGAAACATACTGCAGCAAATTATCAAGCTGTGCTGGCCTCAACTCAGACCCAGAGCCAACAGAGGGGAACCCATCCCAGTGGATACCAAGGTATGTGTAGCCTTAAGAATACTAGCTACAGTTATTTTCCAAAAACTGACTGGGGTCATCATGGGGGTCTCACAGGCATCTACATTCAAGGTACTCCACAAGTTCCTGGATGCCATGCTACCATATTACAGTGAGCACATTTACTTCCCTAACATCCTTGAGGAGAGGACCAGAAATATGTGTCTCTTCCACCATGTAGCAGAATACCTGGAGGTACTGGATGCAATAGACTGCATGCACATCCACATCAAAATACCACTCAGTGAACAGGCTAGAGTCTACATAAACCACAAGGGCTTCCCCTCCTTCAACTGCCAGGTCATGTGCAATGCCCAGGGCATTATCAAGAATGCGTGTGCAGGCTGCCCCGGAAGCTATCACGACTCTCACATCTGGCATTCGTCACAGTTGTACCAGGTATTTGCCATGGGGGCATCCCTTATGGCCATCTGATGGGGGATGCTGGCTATGCACTGGAGCAGTGGATGATGACACCCATCAGAAATGCACACACACCCACACAAGAATGCCATAATGAGGTACACACACAAACCAGGATCATTATAGAGTGTGTGTTTGGGATGCTCAAGTCACGTTTCCACTGCCTTGACATATCTGGTGGAGCCTTGCAGTGCTCGCCAGCCACATGTGCACACATGTTCATAGTATGTGCCATGTTACACAATATGATCTTGTGGAAACAGCTGCAGCAGGAACAGCATGGGGAAGGGCCACACAGCCCTCCACCATTGCCAAGGTCCCCACAGGTGCAGAGGAACTCAGAAGAGGAGGCCCCTGAGCCTGCTCCCATAGGCAGATGGAGGCGTGCCCAGTATGCTCAGGCCTTGACAAAGAGGCAATGCATAGCACACACACTGACACTCTAGGGACCTCAGGGGCTGATACCTCTCTCTGACTCGCCCACACAGTAAAATGGATGACACAAACATCACATTACCTGTAACTTACAATGTATAGGCAGTGTACTGTGTGGATCCAACATAGGCAGCCCTTAAGCACCATCCTCACAACTGCTGCAGGCACAAGGCAAGTCAATCGTCTTAACAATAAATGAATGGATTAGTATGTTTTGGTAGCATATCAATGGTAATGCATGCAAGGGAATGTGGTGGCCTACTGGGATAGCAGCAGACAACTGACAGCTATGTGGGACACCAGGAAATGTCTGCCCAATACTGGCCTTCCCACACTATGTGGTAGTACCCAAGGTGGCAAATCCCACTGTAGTATATGTGTGGGAACAACTAACTGGGGGCATAGGTCACAGGCATGGATATCAGTGTGTGGGTCCCATACCCACCCCTCAGACCCACACAGCAAGTCAGCTGTAGAAAACCAGAGAGATATGTTTGTGTGGGTCCCATACCCACCCCTCAGACCCACACAGCAAGTCAGCTGTAGAAAACCAGAGAGATATGTTTGACAAAGGCCCACACATGGTGACAATGTAGAATTAACCCCCTACAGACTCACACAGTGATAGCACAACAGGTTTCACAGTTGTAGTAAGGCTATGAAGGGTAAGAAGTCTGAAACACAAATGTATGCCATTACAATCTGACTTGTGGTCTTACTGATATGCCTCTAGTCCCCAAGACAGGGCACAATAGTATGGTAAATGAAACCAAAATGTAAAGCAAATATCAGCACAGTCTGTGCAAATGTGTGCAGTTGACAGGTGTGCTCATCCCATATACCCACAAAAATGCAGTAAAATGTATGTTTGCATGGAAATAGCAGCATAGCACATATTGGCAAGGCTGTCCCAATGAACATGAAAACATGTTGCATGTCCACAATATGCAGGGGTCAATGAGCTATGTGTATGTGTGGTTAATACTGTCAAGATCTGGCCAGCACATTCTCCTGGCAGTTGTCTTGTAGTGCCCTAGGTACAGTGCTGCCTTTGACAGGGCCATGTGCAGACAACTGCAGTGCCAACTATTATGCATGTCAGTGACACCTACTGCTCTGCCACTGACATACCTGGAAGTCACAGTGCTATGTGAAATATAGTACACATATAATGGACTTCTTGAAGGCTGTGTAGTTGAGGTGCTAAGGCTTTTGTGAATATAATGCTTTTCAATACTGTTGCCAGTGGTTATTTTCAATAATACTTTTTTGTTTATGTTTGCTTTTATGTATAATGGACATGCCTGCACAGTAGAATACACTCTGTACCCACACTCATAACTCCCATCCTCTGACAGCAAGACATTTGGACAAGGGCAGAAATAAAAGTGGAACAAAGGCACAATGATAGGCATGTGTTTTAAATATTACCCTTACATACTGAGAAAGTTGGTAGGGTGAGGGTTTTGCAGTAGCGGGAATTGTCTGAAGGTTAGGTGGTCTGAAACTGTAATGTCTGTCATTATTTTGTAACATCACTCTTCAATTATATCTAACTAACTTGCCATAAAAACACAAGTTTACATAGACAGGATGAAACCTCTAGCCAAACACTGGGACAATCTGCCAATAAATGTACAGGTGAGAGGTATGGCCACACAAGGATGTGACATCTCAAGTTACAAAGATACCACACAAGCAGGAGATCCCCAGCCAGTATATCACCAAGTTACTGGACTGTTTACACAGCACGTCATCACTCAACTGGCTGTAGCCACACCTCACAACTGGTCTTGTTGGGCAAGCATGTACATAGCTGCCCCATAATATTAGTCTATGTATCATACAACTAGTATTCCTCTGGTAAAGCACTGTGATGATCTGAAGATATCTGGCACTAGGTAATGACACAATTCATTGCAGTGTCACACTACAGATATGTCAGAAAATGTCTGATAAACAAACCCAGTACCCCGAGGAAAGTCATGTGTACTCCTGAGAGGTATGGCTGTAGCACACAAAACCCTGGACTGGGGTATACTTATCTCTGGAATGGAGTCCCACTCTAACTATAGAAGGTCACACTGGGAATGCTTCTATAGTTAGAGAATCACAGGACATGTTGGAACCCACATCGGACTATATGACTGTATTGTGTATATAGGTATGTGCATACAGACAGCTATGTACACCTTAACTGTCCCCCCACACACACATCAGACAGGATTACCCTCATCTAGCTGTAGGTGGCCCATATGTGATACATCTGCATCTGTTGCATGTGATACACAGACATATATATGGGCAACAGATAACATATGTCAGGCATACACACACATAGATGTGGGGAAGTTAGAGACAGACAGTGATATATATAGAGAGAGACACACACACAGGGGGACACAGACAGAGTGAGCCACACACATGGATGGCCTGAGTGGCATACAGTGATGTCCTGCTTGTGGACAGTGGCATACCAGTTGTAAACAGTTGCATGTGCCAGTATAAAAGGTGAGCCCCATTGTGTAATAGTACTAAGGTTGGGTTTATAATATCACATCACCCGCCTGTGTGTGTGTGTGTGTGTGTGTGTGTGTGTGTGTGTGTGTGTGTGTGTGTGTGTGTGTGTGTGTGTGTGTGTGTGTGTGTGTGTCTGTGTGTCTGTAGATCTAAGTATTAGGAGACTGTTCCCACTCAGTACACTTCACATTGCCCAACTTCACAAGATCTGCTGCTGTCATTCATCTTTATTGGACACCTATCACCCCTATAAGCTCTGTAGTGCATGCGATAACTGCATAACACTATAGTACAAATAACTAGATAAGTAGGGATCCTAATCTCAATACTGGCAACTGTTGTGTGTGTGACAATTTTGTGTGTGTGAGAGAGAGGGAGTGTGTGTTTGTTTGTAGGTGAAACAGTTTTAGGCCATTCCCACCCACAACACTTTCCAGTGCCCCACTTTATCAGTCCCGCTGATGTCATTCCTCTTATCAGCACCTTTGGCCAGGTGTCAGCACAGTAAGCTCTGTAGTGCATGCAATAACTGCATAATACTGTAGTACAAATAACTAGATATGCAGGGGTTCTACTTTCAGATTCGGCAAATGCGTGTGTGGGTGTGTAAGTGTGTATGTTTGTAGGAAGAAGTATTTTGATAAGTTTCCCACCCAGTGCCCTACTTTATCAGTCCTGCTGATGTCATTCCCCTTCTCAGCACCTTTGGCCAGTTGTCAGCCCAGTACACTCTGTAGCACATGCAATAACTGTGTAACACTATACTACAAATCACTAGATAGGCAGGGGTTCTACTCTCAGATCCAGCAAGTGAGTGTAGGTGTGTAAGTGTGTATGTTTGTAGGAAGAAGTAATTTGATAAGTTTCCCACCCAGTTCCCTACTTTATTGGTCCTGCTGATGTCATTCCCCTTATCAGCACCTTTGGCCAGTTGTCAGCTCTGTAGTGCATGTGATAACTGCATAACACTCTAGTACAAAACACTAGATAGGCAGGGGTTCTAATCTCAATACTGGCAAGTAAGTGTGTTTGGGTGAGAATCATATCATGTGTGAGCTATACCATTTTGAGTTGTATACCACCCTGTACACTTCCCATCACCCTACTTTACAAGGCCTGCTGATGTCATTCACCATAGAAGTACCTTGGGACAAGGTGCAATCATATATGCTCCGTGGCATGTCTGATAACTGTGCAACACTATAGTAGAAATAACTAGATAGGTAGGAGTTCTAATCTCAATACTGGCAACTGTGTGTGTTTGGGTTAAGAATCATATCCTCTGTGGGTTATACCATTTTGAGTTGTACACTACCCTGTACACTTAACATCACCCTACTTTACAAGGCCTGCTGATGTCATTCACTTAGGAAGTACCTTGGGACAAGGTGAAATCAAATAAGCTCCATGGCGCATCTGATAACTGTGTAACACTATAGTAGAAATAACTAGATAGGTAGGGGTTCTAATCTCAATACTGGTAACTGTGTGTTTGTGTGTGTGTGTGTGTGTGTGTGTGTGTGTGTGTGTGTGTGTGTGTGTGTGTGTGTGTGTGTGTGTGTGTGTGTGTTTGGGTGAGAATCATATGTTATGTGGGTTATACCATTTTGATGTGTGTACCATCCACAGCTGTTTACCACCTCCTGAAGCATTACTTTATATAGCGTGATAATGGCATCTGCCTCACATGCAGCATGTTAAACTGTTGTACAGTCCATACCAGTCATCTGTACAGATATCTATGGAATATCCAGATAATTGCAACCTATTTGTGGTCTGTGTCCCCTAACAATGGTCATGTATGTGATATTGTTGCTAAATAGGTCACAGTTATTGTAGTGACACACATGCCAGCATCAGATATCATACCTGTCTGAAAGATCATGCTGATACAATGCCTGTTACCCTATGACTTGTCCAGGCTTGTAGAAGCAATAGATGACTCCAGTTGTTATTTCTGGTGGGTTATCTTACCATTCATGAAGGCGTTCACAACATTACATGTTGTAAGATGTAGTGGGTTATGTCCCATGCATATAATCTCTGTGGGACATGTCATGTGTATGTAGCACTATAGTACATTAAAGTGGATATGTAGGTTTACTAATCTGTCTATTGCCAACTGTGTCTGTGTTACTGTATGCACATCCCCCATGTCAGTCTTTACTGTGTGTATGCAAAGGATATACCATTTTATCTCCCTGTTCTACCCTGTGAACTCAGGAATACATACCACAAACCTGTCATACACAGTACCATGCATGCCCTTACAACTGCATCAAGGTTGAGCGTATGCGGAAAGAAATGGCAAGGGCAAAAGGTGATGGCTGGTGAATCTGTTGCAGTTAATCTAATGGCTAAGCTTGCGAGGGACATACTGACAGTACTCCAGTAACCTGTTCTCTATGTATGAACCTGTGGTACTACATAACACTGAGGTGACATGTCTGAAGGCTACCTGTCTGTGACAAGGGGTATGTACGCAAGGTCACACGGTCTGACAACAGTGCCCATAACACACACTGTTGCATGCATACACACCTGGTAAATGTACATATAAAGCTGTACCTTGGCTATGAAACGTTAAGAGTATTTCCATGCTGCCATACTCCATGTTGGTAATGTCTGCAGGGCCACAGCCTACAGACAGACACCTGGAACACAAACAGAATACAGCATGTCAGACTACATTCAGTCAGTGGTACTAACAGCAATAATGCATCATAGCTAATAAGGTACATACAACTTTATGTGAACCCATAACAAATGCAAGCAGACAGCACCTTACACAGTATTACATAGCTACACAGTACTATGTTCACCCTGTGTATCAGACCCATGTTAGCATGTCCCAACATCGATGGTATGGATGACAGGGATGTGGCACAGGTATCATCATATGCCAGGGTGTGGTATGAGTTTGCAGAGGCCTAGGCTGGGCCATATGGTTGACATCATGTATGTATGTTTGGAGGGGTATCCTATAAATGGGCTGTGCAGAGGTGCTGTGTGTGTCTGAAGGTGACCTGCCTGTGATACAGACATGTGTGTGTGTATGTATGCACACAGTCATGCCATGTGGCTGGTTGCCCTACACAGGGGTATGTTGGACAGCTGTGGGCCATACATGACAGGGTGTCCAGTTCACTGTCTCCAGCCATGGACATGGGAACTGGTCCTGCCAGGGGCCTCACTGGCACCATCAGACCCAAGGCCAGATGCAGTACTGCTTCCTGATAGTGATTGCTGTCTGCTGGATCCGTGTCCCTGATGGGACCGGCCAGGACCACTGACCCATGGCTTGCTCCATTGTGATGTGGACAGCAACCCCCTTCAGTAGTACTGATGTCACTGCCACTATGGGAGTGGTGAAGGTGCACGGCCCTGAAGACTCTCAGCTGATGTTGGTGCTGACCTACGTCTACATAGCCAATGCCCATCTCCCACCACATGCTCTAGCACAGACATGCCATGGTCGAGAATTGCCAAGGTCTCACCCCACCATCTATTCAAGAACTCAGTATTTTGATGTGTGGCCTCAACAAGGTCATGTATGTTGCCATGTAAATCAGGAAGAGTTGCATCCAACACCCCAAGTATTTGTCTGGTTTTGAGTTCACTACATGCCTGTGCATCCATGACAGCCTGAAACATGTGTCTGGTGACACCTGCTGTGGCACTTGTGACAGCGGCTTGATGAGCAGCACCCTCCTGCGAGCACCCCTGTCAACCTGCCTTTGTGGGACCTTGCCTGCACTCTGGCTATGGCCAGTGTCTACACTCACACCTGGCATAGTCACCACACTAGCCTGTTCCATGCCACCACCTGCCAACTGCCATCATCTGTGGCTGCTGGGGATGGGACATGTGTGGGCATTGTGACTGTATGCAGGGACATTGTGGATGATTGTGGAATGCCAACCGATGACACAGACTCAGCCCCTGGCAACCCCTCCTGTGCCTGACTATGACCATCATCATTGTCAGAGTCTGCAGAGACAATGACATCAGATTCTGAGTGGGAGGAACCACTACCACCATGACCACCTGTGGGGGGAACACAACATATGTAAATTAATATCTGCACTATAACATTTGTTGATATACACACACACATGCACACACATGCATGCACACATACTGGTGAGGTGGCAGACAAGCATTACACAGACCTCACAATAGCTAACTGGTGATATTCACAACAAGGTCAGACCACTACATACACTCCCTAGACAGGCCCTCAACTTCATGCAGTGCAGCCCTTTCCACTTAATGTTACTACTTACATACGCCTCCATATGTGAGTAGTGTTAATAGGTGATGGGCCTTCAAGCAGTACACACTACACCTATGTACACATAATTGCTGTTCACCTGTACAGCAAAGTGGCAACTCCTAAAGAACATAACTTTCAACTTTGCAGTGTGTCGCTGAATGTCTACATGTGTGGCTCATATTTCTGGTCTATTTGCCATACATCCTGTGTTTGTCTGACACATTACTGGGATGATATAAGGACTGGTGTCACTAATTAATGACATATTTTGAGTTTCACAGTTCAAAACCTGCAGTACATGTATGTTACAACAGAACCGGTTACACTAACAACCTTCTAAGCTTACAGTGGATGTTATAAGTGTAGACACCTCTGTTAACATGCCAAGTTTGTCTGATATATAATGTGAGACCACAGAAATCATGTGATGACATTTCCCACCTTTAATGTGACCTATAACCTGCGCAATCCAATTGAAAAACAAACACATTGGTTAGGGGTAACATGTAGACATTGAAATACGTACAATAGGCTGGTTGCATGATTGTGCACACCCTTAAACTAATACTTTGTTAAAGCACCTTTTGATTTCATAACAACAGTCATCCTCTCTGCACAGGCCTCTTCAGGGCACCCGCAGATTTTCTATTGGATGTAGATGTGAACTTGGCTGGGCCATTCCAAAACACTTCTGGTGAAGACATTCTTTTTTGGATTTTGATGTATGGTATGGGTCATTGTCATGTAGAAAGGTGTAATTCCTCTCCATCCACAGTTTTCTAGCAGACACATTAAGATTTTGGGCCAAAAGGGACTTGTATTTGGAACTGTTCCTAATTCCCTCCACCTTGGCTAAAGGCCCACTTCCAGCTTATGAACAGCAACCCCAAAGCAGGACACTGCCATCACCATGCTTCACCATGGGGATGGTGTTCTTTTTGTGATGCACAGTGTTGTTATTGTGCCAAACAAACCTTTTGGTAATGTGGCCAAACAGTGCAACCTTGGTCTCATTACGCCATAACACATTTCCCTACATGCTGTTTTGAGACCTGATGTATTTTTCATGAGAAATTGGCCAGACCTGAATGTTGTTCTGTGTGTGAGAAGGCTTCTATCTTCCAAACCTACCACATAGGCCAGACATGTAGAGAATACTGGAGATTGCTGTCACATGTAGTACACAACCCGTACTTGCCTGAGATTCTTGCAACTCCTGTAGTTTTGTTGTAGGTCTCCTGGTAGCCTCCCTGACCAGTTTGGGTCTTGTCTTTTCCACACATTTTGAGGGATGTCCAGTTCTTTGCAATGTCACTGTTGCCCCATATTTTCACCACGGTTTGATGACTGTTTTCACTGTGTTCCATGGTATATGCAATGCTCTGGAAATATGTGTGCACCCTTCTCTGGGCCGATACCTTTCACAAATGAGATCACTTTGCTGCTTCATAAGCTGTATGTGAACTATGGCTGTTGTTGTAGCAGGCAACTGAGTACATTTTAGGATAATCCTGATAGGACAGCTGACCGTTATGTGCTTTTTATCAAAGAGTCTCTGTAATTGATGGCAGGTGTGTACCCAAGAAGACGTAATGCTGTAATTATATTGACAGCTGATTTAACACAGTATTAGCTTCATCCTGTGCACATGGATGCATCTAACTTCTTGTATGCTTTTATGTGTCATAATTGTTCCCCCAACAGATTTGTTTGTTTTACAAATGAATTGTACAGGTTATAGGTCATATGAAAGGTTGGAAGGGTTCAGAAATGTTTTATTGTGCTCTCATTTTTGTATATCACAAATACCTGGCATTCTAACAGGTGTGTACACCATTTATATCCACTGTATAACTATAAACTATGTCCCTAGTTTTCGGCCTTTGTCCCCCCATGTTGTCAGTCTTTGTCCAGATTTCTTGCAATGACAGGTTGTGAGGTATGCTACAAATTTATTTATTTAACATTTAACTGGGAAAGTCCAACTTGGAGCAAAACCAATTTTCAGTGGAAGCCCAGGGAGAAATGCTCCAGATGCATGTCTTTATAACATGGGAGGAAACCAGAGGAATCCCACACGAATGCAGGGAGAACATGCAGACTCCATACAGAAGGCACCCCAACCAACAATCGAACCAGAGAACATCTTGCTGTGAGGCAACAATGCTACCACTGCACCACTGCACCATCCAACAGATATGTGACATCTCCTGCAAATAGGCCCCTGTGAGGACCACTGTGATGCAATGCAGTTAACCCCACCACAAGTGAACATGCAGCTATTGCAAAACGGCTGAGAGTAACAGTTGTGTGCTATGTCACATGCATGGCCTTAACATGCCTGGGGTACTGTTGAGCCACAACAGGAAAATCTCATACTCACCAGCTTCAGGCTGCTGTCCCACATCCAGACCAGAGGTACCTATATAGTTGTGGGAGAGAGGTATCGTCAGCAGACATATATTTGGCATTGGTACAAGATGAATGCTACTTTTTTGCACAGGTACAGTACGCGCTCTGATAGTACACAATTTGCTGTCCTTCACCATAAATGTGCACATGTGTGCATTACTAAACCCCACCCACAAATGCAGTTTGAACTGACATATGCATCTAGATACTCTATAGAAGACAGCATGACTGCTATATGATTAAATTGATGTACACTGTGGCCTTACCTGGATGCTCCTTGCCTGTTACCCGGGTGCCACCCACCTCCACAACTTGTGTTTCTTGTGTTGCTTGTTGTGTGCGGGCTGCTCCAAGGTTGGCAAGGAGCTCCTCTGTTGCCATAAGTGAGGCCTGTGTGGCTGGACCTCCACCTGTAGCAGTATGATCCCTGGTCATGGCAGCAGCCCTTTGCCGGGCACAATGTATCAGGTTAGTTGCCCAATGCCTGATCTGATCGTATGTGCGGCCATGGTGGCCCAAGGTGTTAACTCTGTGGACAAGGTCATCCCACAGGGCAGTGCCCTCTTGCAGATTTTGTCAGTTACGGCTGACCAGCACCGCATGGTGCTGGATTATGGCATCGGTGATAGCTGCATTCTCATCTGCAGTATATGCAGGCTGACGCTGCATGCCACCTGGAAGACATAAACAGAGAAACATATCACAGGACCTCAGACATTGCCCAGAGGTATTTACAGAGCCAGCACATCAATATTGCTTATCATTAGCCACTACTTAAAACCACATCATACCCCTGCCATCTATCAGCACTGTATGAACCTACATTACACTCCTGGTCCTGATGAGTCATGTTCCCCCAGTACATTGCATAAACCACCATTCATCATTCACATTTGTGTAGAGGGATGACAGTGGCTGTCGTCCTTGCAGATGGCATGTCAATGGTGCTCAGGCTTTGCTTGCATACAGTGTGTAATGGAGCTGGAAACATATGTCTGAGTTCATGTAGGATGTAGAAAGGAGTGTTATGGGGTCCCATGGAGACTTTGCTGACTTTAATTAGGCAGTATGCACCTGCTCCCTGATGATGAGGGGAGAGGTGTGGGTGCAGTGTATGTCCACCTATACTGATGGTGAGCCAGGGGGGTATTGTTTGCCCTAAACCTGTCTGCAGTAGGTTGGCTATAGCTATGGTGTGTGTGCATGTGGTGTGATTGACCATCATTACAGGGTGGGTTGGGTTGTTGCCACTGAGATTCCAGACATATGTGAAGATGGCCTTGTGATTAACCTCGGTTGATGTGTCGAATTTATAATCCAAGTTTGCCTTACAGTAATCCATTTGTGACCTTATATGCTCATTCAAACAAAGGTTGACTTGCTGCCAAGTTGGTGCCTGCTCCTACTTTGCCCTGTACAGCCAATATAGTGACCAATTATGTGATTTGTGTATTGCTGCTGTCCAGCAAAGGGGATCACTCTACCTTGGTGGAGACAGATTTTACAAGTAAAGTATTGCTGAGTCCATACAGCTATGTAGGTGGTCATATAGCTGTTTGTAGTAGGCATGGACACAAGGTCATAACACAGTTGGACACCTCTCCAATTTCAATCTGATAATCATGGTTATTCTAGTATCCATGTCTGTGTCAGGGCAATGCAACAACCAGTAGCTGTAGAAATCTATCTCTGCTGGATGCACAGAAACTAAGATTACACACGTGTACAACATGTACAGCTTATTTACATGATATTTTGCATCACATGTCTGTTGTTAGGAGGCAGCCAGGTACACCTACTCATACATACATGTGCACAGGTAATACCTGATATACATTTCTGTTCTATGTCAGTATGGCACACTGTATTTACACTCTTGCTGCTCAGTCATTCCTGTCAACCTGTTAGATCAGGACATCTGGAGGACACCACACATTACATGGGGGGGGCAATGGGCCAAAATTAGTGACACTTTCTTAATATTCCTGTGAAAGACTTAAGTCATTTGATAGCACAGTAGCCTTTGCATTCACAGACATACCATGGAGGATGTCTGACACTCATGTGGCAGGAAGAGTGGAGAAAGGCTAGGAGTTTGATAGTGAGGGTAGGAACTTTGAATGTTGGCAGTATGACTGGTATGGGTGCAGAGCTAGCTGACATGATGGACAGAAGGAAGGTTTATATATTGTGTGTGAGACCAGATGGAAGGGGGGGTTAAGGTTAGGTGTGTTGGAGGTGGGTCCAAATTGTTCTATCATGGTGCGGATGGGAGGAGAAATGGTGTAGGGTTATCCTCAAGGAACAGTATGCCAAGAGTGTTTTTGGAGGTGAAAAGAGTGTCGGATAGAGTGATGTTTATGAAGCTGGAAATTGATGGTGTAATGATGAATGTAGTTAGTGCATATGCTCCGCAAGTTGGGTGTGTGATGAATGAGACAGAAAAATTTTGGAGTGAGTTGGATGAAGTGGTGATGACTGTACCCAAGTGTGAGAGAGTGGTGATTGGAGCAGATTTCAATGGGCATGTTGGTGAAGGGAACAGAGGGGATGGAGAAGTGATGGGTAGGTATGGTGTTAAGCAAAGGGATGCAGAAGATGAGATGGTAATGGATTTTGCAAAAAGGATGGACATAGCTGTGGTGAATACATATTTTAACAAGATGGAGGAGCATAGGGTGACATACAAGAGTGGAGGAAGATGCACACAGGTGGATTATATCCTATGCAGGAGGGCCAGTTTGAAGGAGATTGGAGACTGTAAAGTGGTGACAGAGGAAAGTTTAGTTAGGCACCATAGAATGTTGGTCTGTGGGATGACGTTGATGATCAAGAAGAGGAGGAGGAGTTTGAGGGCAGCACCAAGGATCAAATGGTGGAAACTGAAACAGGGTGATTGTGAGGTTGAGTTCAGGTAAGAGTTAAGAAAGCACTGGGTGGTGGTGAAGAGTTACCAAATATCTGGGTAACTACAGCAGAGCTAGTAAGGGAGATGATTAGAAAGATACTTGGTGTGACATCTGGACAGAGGAAGGAGGACAAGGAGACCTGGTGGTGGAATGAGGAAGAGCAGGAGAATATACAGGGAAAGAGGTTGCTGAAGAAGAAGTGGGGTTGTCAGAGAGATGAAGAAAGTAGACAGGAGTATAAGGAGATGAGGTGCATGGCAAAGAGAGAGGTGGTGAATGCTAAGGATGAGGCGTATAAAGAGTTGTATGAAAGGTTGGACACTAAGGATGGAGAAAAGGACCTGTACCAATTGGCTAGACAGAGGGACTGAGCTAGGAAGGATGTGGAGCAGATAAGGGTGATAAAGGATAATGAGGGAAACATACTCACAAGTGAGGAGGTTGTGTTGAGCAGATGGAAAGAGTACTTTGAGGGGCTGATGAATGAAGAGAATATCAGAGAGAAAAGGTTGGATGATGTGGGCATGGTAAATCAGGAAGTGCAGTGGATTAGCAAGGAGGAAATAAGGATAGCTATGAAGAGGATAAAGAATTGAAAGCCTGTTGGTCCAGATGACATACCTGTGGAAGCATGAAGGTGTTTAGGAGAGATGGCAGTGGAGGTTTTAACCAGATTGTTTAAAGAAATCTTGGAAAGTGAGAGGATGCATTAGGAGTGGAGAACAAGTGTTTTGGTACTGATTATAAGAATAAGGTTGATGTGCAGAGCTTTAGTGACTACAGAAGGATAACACTGATCAGTCACAGCATGAAGTTATGGGAAAGAGTAGTGGAAGCTAGGTTAAGAAGAGAGGTGATGATTAGTGATCAGTGGTATGGTTTCATACCAGGAAAGAGCACTACAGATGTGATGTTTGCTCTGAGAGTGTTGATGGAGAAGTACAGAGAAGGTCAGAAGGAGTTGCATTGTGTCTTTGTGGACTTAGAGAAAGCATATGACAGGGTGCCTAAAGAGGAGTTGTAGTATTGTATGAGGAAGTCAGGAGTGGCGGAGAAATATGTAAGACTGCTACAGGATATGTACAAGGGTTTAAGGTGGAGGTTGGACTACATCAGGGATCAGCTCTGAGCCCTTTTTTATTTGCAGTGGTGATGGACGGTTTGACAGACAAGATCAGACAGGAGTCCCCGTTGAATGTGATGTTTGCAGATAACACTGTAATCTGTAGTGAGAGTAGGGAACAGGTTGAGGAGACCCTGGAGAAGTGGAGATATGCTCTAGAGAGGGGAGGAATGAAGGTTAGCAGGACTAAGGCATAATATATATGTGTGACTGGAAGGGAGGATAGAGGAATGGTGAGGATGCAGGGAGTAGAGTTTGCAAAGGTGGATGAGTTTAAATTCTTGGGATCAACAGTTCAGAGTAATGACAGGGAGAGGTGAAGAAGTGACTACAGGCAGGATAGGGAGGGTGGAGAAGAGTGTCAGGAGTGATTTGTGATAGACAAGTGAGGAGGTTGTGTTGAGCAGATGGAAAGAGTACTTTGAGGGGCTGATGAATGAAGAGAATATCAGAGAGAAAAGGTTGGATGATGTGGGCATGGTAAATCAGGAAGTGCAGTGGATTAGCAAGGAGGAAATAAGGATAGCTATGAAGAGGATAAAGAATGGAAAGCCTGTTGGTCCAGATGACATACCTGTGGAAGCATGAAGGTGTTTAGGAGAAATGGCAGTGGAGTTTTTAACCAGATTGTTTAAAGAAATCTTGGAAAGTGAGAGGATGCATGAGGAGTGGAGAACAAGTGTTTTGGTACTGATTATAAGAATAAGGTTGATGTGCAGAGCTTTAGTGACTACAGAAGGATAACACTGATCAGTCACAGCATGAAGTTATGGGAAAGAGTAGTGGAAGCTAGGTTAAGAAGAGAGGTGATGATTAGTGATCAGTGGTATGGTTTCATACCAGGAAAGAGCACTACAGATGTGATGTTTGCTCTGAGAGTGTTGATGGAGAAGTACAGAGAAGGTGAGAAGGAGTTGCATTGTGTCTTTGTGGACTTAGAGAAAGCATATGACAGGGTGCCTAAAGAGGAGTTGTAGTATTGTATGAGGAAGTCAGGAGTGGCGGAGAAATATGTAAGACTGCTACAGGATATGTACAAAGGTTTAAGGTGGAGGTTGGACTACATCAGGGATCAGCTCTGAGCCCTTTTTTATTTGCAGTGGTGATGGACGGTTTGACAGACAAGATCAGACAGGAGTCCCTGTTGAATGTGATGTTTCCAGATAACACTGTAATCTGTAGTGAGAGTAGAGAATAGGTTGAGGAGACCCTGGAGAGGTGGAGATATGCTCTAGAGAGGGGAGGAATGAAGGTCAGCAGGACTAAGGCATAATATATATGTGTGACTGGAAGGGAGGATAGAGGAATGGTGAGGATGCAGGGAGTAGAGTTTGCAAAGGTGGATGAGTTTAAATTCTTGGGATCAACAGTTCAGAGTAATGACAGGGAGAGGTGAAGAAGTGACTACAGGCAGGATGGGAGGGTGGAGAAGAGTGTCAGGAGTGATTTGTGATAGACGAGTACCATTAAATGTGAAAGGGAAGGTCTACAAGAGGGCAGTGAGATCAGTTATGTTATATGGGTTGGAGACAGTGGCACTGACAAAAAGGCAGGAGTCAGAGCTGGACGTGGCAGAGTTAAAGATGTTAAGATTTGCACTAGGTGTGATGAGGGTGGACAGGATTAGGAATATGTATAGTAGAGGGTCAGTCCAGGTTGGACGGTTTGGAGACACAGCCGGAGAGGCGGGATTATGTTGGTCTGGACATGTGCTGAGGAGGGATGCTGAGTATATTGGAAAAGGATGGTAAGGATGAAGCTGCCAGATAAGAGGAAAAGAGGAATGCCTAAGATAAGGTTTCTGGATGTGGTGAGAGAGGACATCCAGGTGGTTGGTGTGACAGAGCAAGATGCAGAGGACAGGAAGAAATGGAGATAGATGATCCACTGTGGTGACGCCTAATGAGAACAGCCAAAAGAAAGAGAAGGAGATGTTGTAATGTCAGTCTTCATAGGTTGCCAATGATTTGATAGATATAACACAACTCTATGAGTAAATGACTACAGCTATGAGGCACACATATGGTCAGTGTGCATAACACTGGACAGTTGAATGGCATGAGCTCAGTATATGACATGCAGTTCAACACACACATCTGAAACAATAGTTTACTATGCAAATACCCTGTATAGGTCTATCTCACATTTCTGAGACAAACGTATATCATAAATAGTTAAAAAACAAACACCGCTGAGCAAAACAATGGAGGATTGCAGTCTCATTTAAATCACAAGTAGCTCCTAAATCCAATAGCCAATGATGTAAATAATCCAAGTGCAGGTATAAAAAGCAGGTTTATTAATAAAAGAGGTGGCGCTTTATGAGCTTCTTCAGACCTATACAACTAAACTGTCTGTAAACATCAGTTTAAAAGCCAAAATGGCCTGTCCATTATTTAAAGGTACATGGCTCATTAAAAATATCATATAAAAATATAAAATTGCTATACACCATCATAAACCAGTGCGGCATTTGAAAACAAAGCCATTCATATTCATACCGATTATTGGAATAAATAAATCAAAAGTATGTGTGATAGATGGGGGGGGGGGGAGGGAAAAAATTTTAGTAACATGACTATCAAAACATTGACAGAGCATCTATGCATATAAAGGTTCAAAAAGACCCTACTAGTAAAAACTCTTCATAGCCTCTTAACATCTTTTGGACAATAACCTTCTTGATTTCAGCAGAGGTCGCAGGGGAACCCTTCCATTGAGACCTGGGGTGATATCTGCCCTAAACTTAATAATCCAATGTATACCACACAAGGAGAGGTACTACACATAATGCACTATCCAAACACACTAATGACAAAGGTCAAGAGCATCGTTTTAAGTTCAGGATCTTGGAACAGATCTCAAGGACATACAGGAGAGGGACATTAACAATTATACAGAGACCAGGGAAATCCATTGGATTATTAAGTTTAGGGCAGATATCACCCCAGGTCTCAATGGAAGGGTTCCCCTGCGACCTCTGCTGAAATCAAGAAGGTTATTGTCCAAAAGATGTTAAGAGGCTATGAAGAGTTTTTTACTTTGTGGTAGGGTCTCTTTTGAACCTTTATATGCATAGATGCTCTGTCAATGTTTTGATAGTCATGTTACTCATCTATCACACATACTTTTGATTTATTTATTCCAATAATGGATATGAATATGAATGGCTTTGTTTTGAAATGCTGTACTGTTTTATGATGGTGTATAGGAATTTTATATATGACTTTTTATATGATATTTTAATGAATAATGGACACTTTTAAACTGATGTTTACAGACAGTTTAGTTGTATAGGTCTGAAGAAGCTCATTTTATTAATAAACCTGCTTGGCTATTGATTTAGGAGCTACTTGTGATTTAAATGAGACTGCAATCCTCCATTGTTTTGCTCAGCGGTGTTTGTTTTTTAACTATTTATCTTTGAGCTTGTTGTTCCGTTGAGCATTCACTCCACTGGTCCTCTTTATTCATTATAAACGTATATCATAGTTGTATTCACAATTAACATATGGATATCTACAACATCCCAGTAGCTGGTCTAGCAGTATCACAGTCATTATTGTTCAACACACACTCCAGTAGTGGTCATATGTGAGCTATCCTTTCCTGGGGTGACTCAGGGGCCTGAGCTGTGATCTATGTCACTGCAGACAGACCCAGATGCTATGGCCATAGGTTCTAATCAGCAATATATCAGTACAGCAAGTCTTGCTGAGACATATTTGTTGAACTTCCTGTTTTCCATTATTACATACCCCCTACTGCATTCCATTACATGCTTACTTGTTTGACAGACCTTTTTTTTCCAGGTATAGTTGGTTTGATTCTGATTTTTGTTGGTTGGTTGGTTGGTTTGTTTGTTTGTTTGTCTGTCAGTCTGTCTGTCTCTCCAAGATGTAGGGTATGTATCTGTTTTGCATAGGCAGCAGCTTGCCTTTTGTAGGTAATGCTCATGAGCAGCTGATGGCCTGTGCACCAATTGGTGTCCCCCACTTGCTAATTGCATGCAGAATAGCTGTGTTGCTATACCTATAGCCAATGGCATGTCAACACACTGCTATAATTGAGTACTTCATGTGGGCATTACCCCTTTTCCTTGCCTGTGAGGAGGCCTTCATGGAGGTGTGTGAACAACAGCATCACAGAGGGTAGTTGGAAATACCTCTTACAATGAAAACTGTGGAGACAGCCCAACAAACTGGGGGAGAATGTTCCAGACATAGGGACAGAATGTAAGTATTGCTGTAAAACAGTTGAATTAATGCCAGTATAACAGGGTTTGTGTGGACATGGCTTTTCTGTGTGACTTTAAGTCTGACAGTGTTATGTCGTTGACATAACTCTCAAATGTAGGACTATCCACAGAATGGCCAGAGTTTGGACTCTTATGTTTGGTGTGTTCCTCAGACATTTTTTTGTCTTTGGAAAATCAGTAGCATATTCTGGGGATTGCAGTCAGTAAATGGTATCATCCATTTGTGTTTCTGAACTTCATATCCCTCAGAAAAGATATGTTACAACAAACCCTGTTACACCAGCAACTGTCTCAGTTTATAACAGCAATATTTCACATATGCCCCTGTTTTTGGGCCTCTGTCCCCCAAGTACGTCAGGCTTTGTCCAGATGTCATGCAGTAAGAGGTTGATAGGTATGGTATATCATTATTTAGTGCCTTCATTCCTGCTACCACCCCAGTGATGTATCAGAATGCCAGACATGTTATGTGGAAGAGGCCTTATATATGAGGACAAAGCCTGGACATTCTGTGGGACTCTGTACAGTTGAGAGCTCTGTGTATTTCTGGTGATTGTTGACAGACTGTCAGGATTGTTTAGCAGTGTAGTGTGTAAATGTTATTTGGCCTGTGTAGGGAAGGGGGTAAATGTAAGTGTTATTACTCCTTTTCTATCTGACTGTGAATGCTGCTCCGGTTTCTGGTGGTCTATCGGCTGTATATGTTTGTATGGGCAGACTGTGACATGTCCCTTCTCATGGTCATGCATCATACTACACTGTGAATTGGGCCAGTATATGTAGGGGTAGTGTGTGAGTGGCAAACATGATGATGTTTTTGTTCACACAGTCCTTGTAATCTACTGTCCATTTGGCTTATGGTATGTCACTGTGACTGTGGTGAAATTGGTTGTGGGTATTCACTTTCACAATGGTGTCTGTTTTTCAGTGTAGCTACATCCCTGTAGTGCCTGATATATTTTCAAATACATGTGTAATTCCCCATAGCAGATTTGGGTTAGTGTTGTGTCAGTCTGACTGTATTTTGGACGGTGCTAAGTGACATGCTTAGCAGCTGAGTGTAGTTTCCCTAATGTGATGTTATGTTCACATATTTGTAGGATGTACTGTTGCCTGGCCCCCATAAGTGTTGGGAATTTCTGACACATCAGTGGGATGATGTGGGGATTTAAGTCACTAACTAGTGAGAAGTAATTGAGTGTTGGACTTGTGTTATTTCAGTCAATATATGTTAGGACAGACAGGAGGGTGTTACTGCAGCAACTGTGTCAGCTTATCTACTACAGTTTTTCAGATATGCTCCTATTGTCATGGCTTTCTTCCACACTTTGTCAGGTTTGGTGAAGATTCGTTGCACTAAGGGGTTCTGAGCATATCTCTCGACTGGCTGGATTGTTTCAGAATGTCCAGGTTTATTGCTCATATTTCTTGTCTGTGCCACAGATTCATTATTTTTATTTCTCTGATACATCACTGTGATGATATGAGGATTTCTGTCAATAAATGATGACATACGCTTCAGTTTCAGAACTCGCATCCTTCAGAACATGTATGTTGAAACAAACCCTGTTACTCCACCAATATTCTACATTTATAAGAGCAAGATTTAAAATATGTCCCTAGTTTTGGACCATTGTCCCCATTTTGACAGCCTTTGTCCAGACTTCTTACACTAAGGGGTTGAGAGGTATGGTTCTGAGATATGATTACACTACATCTTCTGGGTATATATATATATATATATATATATATATATATATATATATATATATATATATATATATACACACACACGATATATATATATATATATATATATATATATATATATATATATATATATATGCACACACACACACTTATATATATATATATATATATATATATATATATATATATATATATATATATATATATATATATATATATATATATATATATTTACATATGTATATATTTTACATGTATATCTCTATATATGTTATGTATATATTTGTCAATATATATGCATCTCCATAGGTATATGCATGTGTATATGTATATATACAAAACCTGACTTATTCTACATAATCTTTTTGCTACTGTTGAATGACTCTACTGCATGATATGTATGAAACAGCATCAGACATTTCTAAACTCAAATAGTGTAGTAGTACATTGCTATGACTATGGTGTATAGGGCCCTGGGTTTGAGACTTGGCGAGTGCTGATTATTTTGTTGCTAGACAGAACAGTGGCTGATGGAGACAAAGTGATTAAAGCAGTTTTAAGCAGCTTTAACCGGGTTTGCATTGGTTTGCGTGGCGCTAAGTGATGCCAGCACATGGTTAACCGTACAGGTGCTTAATCTGTGTTGGCTTCACTTAGCATCGTCCAAACTCACTTACTCCGGTGCTAATTTCTTTAAAAGAAAAGAAAAAGGAGTGATAGGAAAGTGGTGAAAAAGGGGCATGTGGAGGAAAAAATAATAAGAAAGGTAGCTTGGGATATGTAGGATTGGTTTAGGGAAGGTCCATAGCTCTCCATTTCTTATACTGCAAAAGCCGTGCATTTGTACAGAATTTGTAGGTGAAATCAGACACTCAAACCCCAAAGAGAGGGTTGAGGACAACAGAAATGTGTTGTCAAGCCAACTGGACCAGATTATATGTGTCCAGTGGGCACAAGTGTGAAATGGACAGCTATGTATGGGTCGATATTTTTTTTGGGACAGATGCCTTTTCTTTTTCTTAAGGTGAGAGTGGGATGTTGGGGAAGGATGGTAGGTATGCCTGGGAAGGTAGGTTGTGTAGGGAGACAGACAAGATGGACAAGACAGCAGACAGGGGTGGTATATGATATCAGGGGGGTAAACACATTTGACGGGGAAGGTGGTTGGGAATACAAAGCCCATGGGGCCCCATATATTTACAATAGGACTGAGATCCCCACTCATGGGCAGTCACCACTGCACCTTCACAGTCTCAAAGGTGGCTGTACTAGAGGCTGGACAGGAGGGGCGGCCTGCCCCTTGAGGTGCACCACGTGGCCCTCAATCTGGTACAGCTGCTCTCTGACCTCAGATCAAAGGGTGCTGCACACCAAACCCTGGACCTGACTGTGGGTGACAGCCTCCTGTCTGCACCAATTCCTGGGGGGGATAAGCCCCGTCCCTTGCAGTGATTCCATCCGAAGGTGGTGCAGGACCAGTAGATGAGGGAGATCTGGGATTGGGTCCCAGATGTGCTGGGGCCCGGTGCCATGACCAGATGAGGTAGGACAGGTGGAGCCACTGGGATAGGCCTTCCCAAATGAGCTATGGTGTTGAGGTTTTACAAAATATGTTGATTAGTCATGAACAACACATTTCAAAATTAGTTATAACAGCAAGCATGGATGTTCCAATTAACCCCATAAAACAGATTTGAAACAGTTGCATAGCAAATAGAACACATGCATAATTGGAACAACAGTATGCATCATAACGGCATGCCAGTAACATTGACGGCAACAGGCCACCAACAATAGTATTTGAACAAGGTATGTTAACATGCAAGCAATCAAACATATTAACAAATCCTCCGGGCACTCTGTTTTCCTCCCACATTCTAAAGACATACGTCTGGAATGTTTCTCCCCAGGCCTCCACTGAAAATAGGCTCTGTGGAACCTAGTCGGACTTTACCGGTCAACAAATGTTAACTAAATAAATAAATAAATAATATAACACAAATCCTAACATTAGGGTTGGAGCACAACATACCCGTAGTATATGAGTAATTATTGTTGATGCAGATGAGGGGTGGGGGAAGAGACAAAAAGGCCATTAACAACTGTTTATGCTTCTATTTTCCACAACAGTACTGCTCAATACTCTATGGGTCTGCTCTCACTTTACATGTACCTAAGAGTGGGACAAAGGCCCATAAATATGGGCAATTTTTAGATATTGCTCTTACAAACTTAGAAAGTTGATAAAATAACAGGTTTTGCATTTGCAAAGCTTTTATGATGGATATGACATCTGACACTTGTATGTCTATCATTGTTTTCTAACTTCAGTCTACAATGGTTTGACACTGATTTGCCATAACACCACTACTTTATGTAAAACGGACCAAAAATCTGAGACAAATATCTGAACATTCAGTAAATATCTGTACAGTTGAGAGGTATGAGACAGGAAAAGTGCATATTGTATGCATCTGCCCTGCTGTCCTTTGCAGGCATGTTTTGGGACAATTAAACAGTTGTACACAGTTTATTAGTATACCATTCATACAGCTACTGGCAACATTTACTTACCTGTAAAACCTGTGGGGAAAATATCTGTTAATACTACCTTGACTGTTTTTGCATTTATTCCTGATTCCTTGTGTGTAGATATGCACACATCTTAGTACCACTCCCTGGATTCAAACCATGTCTGGGTGTGCAGAATTAACAAGTAAACTATTTCTCATCACACTGAGCTACTGGGTTTTTTTGTTTCACTGGTTTCTGCCTAATAGTCTCTTGGTTAGACAGTCTGAACTTGTAATACTTTGATGTATGCATGACAGATACTTATTGTACTGTGCATTACTCCTTTGGATTACTACAATCTGGATAGCAAAGATTAAGGTAATGCTGCATGAAACACACTTTGTTACTTTACATATTACTTACTATTCAGGGTTCAGAGCTTATTGCAGTATATAGTTCACATTTCATTTCTATCTCATTTTACAGCTACACCATCTACCTACAGTTATTCCTAAGAACTTGTTCACAGATGCACCTCAGTTAATATATGCGGTCACAGCCATATTTGCTGTGAAGAACCTGTATACATTCTATTATATGTCTACAACAACATACCAGAATAAACACAACAGTTTTCTTAAGGGTCTTTACTGTACTTCAATATTTGTCAGTCAAACTTTTTTATTTATTCAGTTCACACAGTAACAGTATACTAGCAGTAAGCAATGTAATTCTTCTTAGCTATTTTAACAGTATACTGCAAAATAGATTTGTACTCACCAGCCTGTCAGGGCAGCCTCAGCAGTCTGTCACCGTGGGCTTTGATGTTCACAGCTCTCTCTGCTGCAGCTGTAGAGGAGAAAAATACACATTATGCATATCTGTCTATCACATTTTCAGGGTAGTATTTGCTACAAACTACTTGATAGTAATACTTACACACTATTGGGACATTCTAGGCCCATCCTTATTGGATACACTGGTCCAAGAGCACCCTTCCTATAATTTAGGTTGACATAGTGTTGCTGTACCTGCTCACCAGTCTGCGGGATGCCAGTAGCACTGGTGAGGTCATGTGCGAGATGGTCCCAGGCCTCCACTTTGTACTGGGAGCCCTGCTACTGGCCCTGCAGCATCTCTCCTCATGGTTTTTTACTAGGATTCCAGCCATGACCCTGGACTCCTGAATGCTCAAGCACTGCACCCGAAATCACACTCCCTCTCCTACGTCAGCCATTGTATCTGCACAGATGGACTATAACAGATTATGGCTGTATTCCTGCCTACAGAGTTTAAATAGTGCAATATTCCCACCCTTTGCTGTCATTGGACCATTTTGAAAAGGTGAAGCCCCACTAAGCAATGCACAAACCCGCTGAGCCAGTTTTAACATTGCTTAAAGGAGAAGTTTTTAAGCACTGTTTAACAGTACATAAATCTACTGAACTACCTGATGCTTAGCATTCACGTCTTAGCAATGATTACATCTGATAAGCATAGCTGAGCATTGCTAACCATTGCTCACTTTTCATTTATTAAATATATTAGAATACTGACTTCAGTTATTAAGTGTTTATGATTTACTTTACATGGCATCCCTCTATGTGCTTTCCTTATATTGGCTAGGGGTGTGACTATACTGTATGGGACAGTTATGTATACATGGGTGATTTCACGTTATATGCATTCACACTTCCATTTTACACCAGCCATACTACCCTGGTTGACAAAAAACAGTTACTACATAATTTCAGTTTAAAAAAGTAATTTTAACACTGCTTTCCCATGCAAAGCTAACTTGCCAGTTTTGGTACTCAAACTGTGAATGCCTGCATGTAAAGCCAGGACTCTAAACACTACACTATCTCAGCTTGGGAATTTCAGCTGTATATTTGTATTTATCTCCTATGGGTTGTTTAAGCTATGGCAAGCAGAGAGCCATAACGTGCACACCTGCTTAGCTACGCTTAAACATTCCTTAGCCTAGAAAAAATATTATTATTATATTATTATGTTATACAGTGAGTATCGTGGTGTTCTGACAAGTCATTGAGGACTGTTGTCAGGAAATAATGGAATACATTTGGCTTTCAGGCATTTGTCCTTTAGAGATTCATGCTAATACATATTCTGCTTTCTATCAACTTTCTAGGTTTGTGAGGGCAATATTTGATGTGTCCCTATTGTTAGTGTTTTGTCCCCCGATTATCTGTGCCTTTATTCAAATGGACTGCTGTCAGGGAATATTGGCATACATTTGCTTTCAGAATTCTATCCTTTGGTAATTCATGCTAATGAATGACCTGCTTTCTATCAACTTTCTAAGTTTGTGTGGGCAAGATGTATGATGTGTCTCATTTCAGGGCTTTATCCCCCATTATTTGTGCCTTTGTACACATTTCCTGCTTAACAGGTTGTGAGGTGTCGTACAACACTTTTATAATGCAGGGGGTGTGTCACAGAACCTGTCACACCCCCCTGCATTGCTTTCCTGCTGCCATATGTATTTCAGTGTTTGTGGACACTGAAATGATCATTTATTTCATTTCAGTGTCTGTGGACACTAAAATACTGGCATACTATTAGAGAAATTCTCTAATATTATGCCAGATCATATTAGAAAGTGCTGTACAGCACTTTCTGAGTGCAAAGGGCATGTTCAATGCCTGTGCACTACTTGAACACACCCCTTGCACTCATTCATGGTTCATGTCCATGTAGGTTAAACAGCTCTCCTTCATGAATATGCAAGGCGCGCTGCTGTGCTACATGGACATGAACAACTCCATGCAGGAATAGCACTATTCCTGCACAGAGTTTATTGAATCCTAGGGACTGTCCTTGCTGTACATTGTGTTACTGTCAAGGACATTGACATATTACACGTAATAGGATGACATACACATTGGCTGTTGTGAACCAGTGGATCAGCAATCAAACATTGCTGTGACTTCATGTCAGGATGATTGCTCACTTGGAAAGATAAACATGCAGGTCATACATAGGGCAGTGCACTAGAAAATGACAGTGATGGATTCTGTGAGAATAAGTCAACCAAGCTGGTAACATAGTACAAGTGTAAACATTGTATTTCAGACATGTACTTTTAACAAATGAATTAAGTGAGCCAATATCATTTTTAAAACAAGATCACCTTTTGACAAAAATAATACAGACATACAGACATTGTGCAACATAAAACTATACTTAATTGATTTTCTCTTTGTTTTTATTTGTACTCTTAGAGCACAGCACTGGTAAGCTGAATTGCACTGCTGATTGCAAAGTGTTATTGCATGGATAACTATATCCTGAAGTGTTGAACTTACAATGGTAATTAGTAGTACTCTGTGTTGCTTTGTGCAGACTTCTGCACAAACATATACAGGACATGCTTCACAATAGGTCTCAGACAAATGAATATAGCAGTAAGACAATGATGTGTTAATTAAAGTTGTTGCCAACATTTACAACCACGAGAATCAGACAAAAATATCCTGCAATAGATTTTTGTCCATATGCATTCAGAGATTTTCAACATGCCAAGGTAAACATTTATACCTCAGTATTATCTAAGCACACCATGTAGAAAGTCATAATTGTGATAGTTACTATTTGACAGCAGATTTCAGCGAATGTGAATTTATGTCGTCATTGCTCTGCTGATCACTCTAATCCATGCATCCATCTCTTCATCTTGTTCAAAAGTACATTAAACTGACTAAACATAGCTTAGCAAAGCAGCGCAAAGTGTAATAGAGTAATGCAGATGAAGACAATCAAATCCCCAGATATTGCCATAAGCTGTCTACTTCCATGTAGCCTTAGTTATATCTGTTGCCCATCACCAGACATTGTACAAATGCAGAAGTGGAAGGTTAATGATAGAGAAGGGAGATGATATACTGACAGGGTGACATGGAGGTAGGGGCAATGTAGATTATGACAGAAGAAAGATAATGGTGGCTGACAACAATATGTAGCCAACAGGTACACATAACTTAGTGTACCAAAAACAGTGTGTAACACCTAGAAAATGACTGGATTAGATCTCTTGAAATTATTCAACAATCTTTACACATGTGAGCATTAGCTCATCACATCACAAAGAAATTTCTACTTCACAGCATTAAAATAACACAGTTGAAGCTCACTGACAATTTACTGAAGTAGAAGGGGTAAACAGAAAGAAACAGAGACAGATGCAGAAAGGAATAGCAACTATATATTTTGTGGGACATTAAAGAAATCTGTATGCTGTTTTAGTCTTACTTATTAAATCACCATTAATTTGTGTTGCTCTGTACAACAAACTACTTGCTATAGGTACCAATAAAAGGTAGCAGAGAGCAATAAGCATGAATACCTAACCAAGAGAAGGTTGACTTAATAAATCTTCCTGTTGGAGCTGCAATTTTTATGAAAATGATGATTTGTTGCACTATTCAAATGTTATGTTAAGGAAATGTTTTATACGGAGCAAGACAGGCATTTGCAGTTAAATATGTACTAGGAATATGAAATATAATGAAGTAAGAAATTGGCATAAAGCCATAAATGAATCCATAACACTATGCAAAAATGACAGGTCCCAAACAGTAATTATATGAACATGCCACGTAGAAACTCTTACTTTAATGCTTCCTGCAGCCTAAGGACTTTTACATTAACTGTTGCACAGTACTGCTTCTAGTCTGCCTTTACTATGTATTCCCATAGGGCAGCGGATTTAATTACATTTGCATGAATGTAATCAGACCAGTGCAGATTAAATTGAAATCTTCAGTTTTGGTAATAAGAATAGTAATAAAATGGAGACAAAGGTTGCAGGACACCATGACTGGGGATAGGTAGGGGACAGCGGAGGCGCACAGACGTCCAGCTTGAGAAAGCGAGAATCTGGTCCTTACCCTTAGAACTGTCATCACTGTCTTCTGCAACAGCTCCCTGGGTCAGTGCCAGATATGGTATAATTTTTGCAATGCAATGCAGGACCTTTTCAACCCTGACAATATGTGCACCAAGGCCCCTTTCCTTTATATCCTCCACGAGCCATGTCAACTTCTGCCAGATGACAAAATCACCACCTCCACTGCTACTACTATACCTAGAGGGTACCACTGTACCAGTAGCTGGGAAGAGCTACCAGAAGTAATTGGAGCAGGTAGGGCAGGGGTTATGGAGGCAACACTTACAGGTTGTGACTCTGAAGTGCTGGGTGCTTGTGCTGCCATCTGTGGAGGTGATGTATGACAGGCCAAGCTGCAGTGGTCAGTGTACCTTTCTGTGTAGTTGATCATTATTTTTTCAGCAGCAAGTTATGAAAACAACATATTGTTAATAAATTATAACTCCCCACCTGCTGACAAAAAAAAAGAGAGAGGATAAAAAGGTTGGGGTGAGAATAAAGAGATAATTAGATACATGTCACAGTATAGTACTTTCAGTATTTTTTAAAAATAGACTTTGGTTGGCAATACATAAGCAATTATGGTAATTTACTATTGAACCCCTCTGCCACATCCATATATGATGGAAAGATATTTATGTGTCATAAAATAAAACAAATCTCACTCCTATAATATAAGACACCACTGCCTTTATTTTCTTATGATGTATAGGAATTATGCATTCTTATTTAATAATTACAATTTCCATAATGTAATTCTTTTTAATCTGCATACTTATTCATTAAAAAAACTAATTGCCGCTTTCTTTTTGATCTGCATACTTATTCATTAAAAAAAAATTAATTGCTGCTTCTGGGTGCTGAACACACTCACTGTAAAGCTGATGTTCTAATTGCCTAATACAAGCAGCAAGAGATATTGGGAAGGCATGCATGCTTGAGATGATGGTTGAAGAATGCCTGGTCAAGATGTAGTAGTAGTACTTGAGGGAATAAGATTATGGCTTGAATTTGTAGATGACTCATACTTACCCCATGCATCCCTGAGGTGAGTTCATCTTTGCCAGTGCATCTCATGGTTTACGGCTATCTCCTCTGCAGCTGTGCTGCATAAAATGAAAATAAATATATATGAAAACATAATGAGAAACTGCATTGGTTGGTTAGGTAAGTAATGCCATATCATAGACAGGTTATGGTTCAGTATACTTACACAACTAGGGGTGTCATCAGTCTTACATTCAGTCTTCCATTAGCTTAAGAGGTCTTTCTTTCACTTTTTAAGGTCACTGTAGTGGTGATGACATTGTTCCCCAGTGCATGGAATGGCTGTTGCATTGGACACAGCAGCAGCCTACAGCTGTAGCACTTCACAAGGAGTGCCATAAAAATCCTGGACTCCTCAACAGCTCACCTCTGTGCTCTAAACTTAGCACCACTCTTTCTATCTCAAGCCATGTCTGGAAAAGTCAAGCTAACAAAATATGCCTGAATTGGCATCCAATTCAGATCTCTTGTGTTACTAGAATTGCACAAAGACACACAGCCTTACCAAATGCATTTGTGCAACTGAAAGCAGATGGACTCCTTGGCAGACTCATTGGCACACATTATGCCACAGAGATAAGAATATTACAGCTTTAATTATTTCAATTTAAAATACTGTTCAGACCAAGTAAATGCAACAATGCTGGCTGGTCTTGTTGTGTTTGATGATGTCCAAATAAAATTTGTCAGTTTTTTTTCACCTTGAGTGAAAAATGCAGTTCATGCTATTGAGAATGCCAGCAGTCAATGGTGTACAATGCCCAACAGCATGCAAATGATACAAGAAAAATATTGTAGATTAGATACTTTATATGGACTTGTTTAACCAAATTTGTAATGTTGCAACAGGGACCTGCATCAAACACAACCCCCTCAATTGAAAGCAATCATTTCATTTTTTTTTCTTTTTTTTTGCCACAGACACAGACAAGCAACATAAAAGCAAGGTGAAAATATGATAATGTGACATTGTATCAAGCACATTGAAATTGCAACAGAAACAAGTTATGAAAGTCGATCCCATTTCATATGACAGTGGGACATTGCATTGTGAAATTATTGCACACAGTAACACACGTGTACAGCACAAGCCTATAAAATCAAACATAGCAGGTATGTTTATTTTCTTATTTCTCTCTATTATCTATTTTATAACATATATCTTTTAGCAAAGCTTTTTATTGTCATTATTTATCTTTTTTCTATACTTCTCCTCCCCTTTAATGTGAACATTTCTTAGTAAACATGGAGTAACAAGGATCATTAAAGCTGTCAGAAAAGGAAATATTTTCAGCCTTGGTATCTGAAATTTTGAAAATTGGTAAATTATTTTTTATTTATGTCATATGTATATTAGAAATATAACGAATTTTGTAAATGGCTATGTGTCATTCATGAATATCAACATGATCTATATGCCTGTGTTACAAATGTATTGGGATTGCTTGTCATATTGTATAGACACGTGTGTGGAAGAGATATTTTATGCACTATTGTAACTATATATATATATATATATATATATATATATATTATATTTTTTTTTTTTTTTTTTTTTTTTTTTAAAACAGAAGAAGAATTGTTGTGGGTAAGTTGTTTATAAAGGGCCATAAACAAAAGGATGTTATATTTCAGTTTCAGTCACTGTTTTTCAAATATAGAAAGTCGGACAGTGTTGGCACTGAGCAATATAAACTACTGCTCTACACTGACAGTTGAACTTATGTGTGGTCATATTTCTGTTCCCCCAATGCATGTGAGCATTGGCCAACCTGCATGTGTGTTTGCAAAAGTTATACACATTACACCATACCTGTTCATGTACTTACACCTTTTGCCTTGTGCCTTGTATAGTATATTTTTCAGGTTTGCCCTCATTGGAACACCATTTGGAACACCATTCAATGTATGCCTGAGAATTAATGAAAATTTTTGTTAATAATTTAAAAGGCGGATATACGATCATTTATATTGTATAAAGACCAAGGACATGAACAATGCTTTAAGTAGATACACATTTGACAATGGAGAAAAACATGTCTTCAAATCTGGTATTATAGACTAGTTGAAAATAGATTCTAAAGGAGGGAATTTTAAAGCCTTATTGAATAGAAAGGAGATAATATGGCAAATTTTTACGGATGCTGGAAGGAAACCAGGATTAAACGATTTTATTACCATCAAACCTATATTAGAACTACATTAGCATTATATTTAAAATGGTTCACTATAGGTATTTACTTACACTCTAAAGCATTCACTATTATTGATGGAATTAGGATTTAATGTTATGTACACTGGTTCTTCTCCATTTTTGTCATTTCTATTGTTAGAATATAACCTGAGGATGTATAGTGTATTACCACAAGACATCTCATTTATTATTCACAGTGACATTCCATGCCGCATATACATATTTTTAGTAACATTGTCACATTTTTAGTTATATTGTTGATGAGTATATAGTTATTGGGATATATACATTTTATATACATTTTATATACATTTTTTATTGCTTTTCAACTATTCCATATATATATAATTTTAGCATATATATTTTTTTAGTAACATTTTTTAGCAATATTATTTATGAGCCACAGCTATTGATATATTATTTATTTATTTATATGATTAGTTGATAGACTTTATGCAGTTTTAAATGTGTTATAAACTAGTGAACACAATGCAAGTAATTGTATTGACATGTGATGTTTCTTTAAAGCACTATTGCTAAGAAGGCGGAGTTTGGCGCCAAAAAGCTTTTCAATTTATTGTTTGTTAGTCAATATGGCATTCTGATGAAGTCCACTTCAGTGGATGAAAGCGCTTAATGTTATTTTACTACTCTATGGTCTATTAAAGAAGTTTGATACTTTACTTTTCATTCGGTTTTCATTTATTGTGCATCCGTTTGGTGACACCAGCTTCCCTTGTGCTGTTGTTCTGTTGTCGTTTGCTGGTTTGGTGAACTTTCTATTGCATTAATGTAATTTGGAACATTGGTTATCTACGTCACTGGGGTTCAACAGTGAGAGCGAGGACCAACAGGAGCAACCGGTTGGAGGGGTAGCCGATATTTCTTCATTACTGCAGCAATTTGACAACCGGTTAGTAAAGTACAAAAAGCTACAGTTAGAAATAAATTAAAGAGTGTATCAGCGAGGGTATTGTACCTAAAGGGCTTTGGAGTTGGCAATACCCTATGGGTCTGATAGAGGAGTCTGATTTTCATAAAGATCTGTTAAAATTATTCAGCAAACATGGTTTAGAGTTATTGGACTTGATTTGCACCCATTATAAAAAGAATGCTGAAGTCCTAGTCAAGGAGGCTACAGAATTAGATACTTTAATAAAGGCTGATGCAGCTTTTCAGCGATACAGGTTTGAATATGAGAGGACATATTCAAGCACAGACCAGTATATGGTCAAACTTAAGGCTATGAAAGTTAAGAAGCTGCAGATGGACAGGCAAGCTTACTCTACAGGCTCAGCATACTCTAAACCACCTTCTTCACAAACTATTTCCTTGCAAAATAGGAATGGGACTGTTGAATTTGCACATATAACAGGCGAACATGTAGAAAGTAATGATGAATCTAACCATACACCTAATACACCAGAACCAAGGAGAAGCGCACGTTTAGCAAACAGTAGAACAATACAGAACAATGAGGCAAATGAAACAATGGAGGAAGGACATTTTCGGAACAGAGCACTGAACCATCACCCTTATCCAGTACCCCAGAATTGAACAGGGGCCAGACCACAACGTCATAACAACAATACCAACATGAACAAGAGGACCTGGTGGAACAGGCGCAAATAATTTATGGAGAGGAGCAATCTGAACATACCTGTGAGATCGTATATAACTCTGACCGTGACTTTAAAATATATAATTATACAACGATGAATATTGAACAGAGCTTGGTGGATTTTTTAGCCAAGGTGCAGAGTTTTGTTCCTTCATGCAAATTGGACATTGCAAATACACTTATAGACCTGAAACTTTTCATAAGGAAACTAAACTTTAGGGTGTTATTTGGTCAAGACAATAATGTCATGAATGAGTATAAATTGGCTAGTACATTGTATTCACCTTTACACCCTACTTTGCATCTTTTCAAACAAATTTGTGAGTTGGACTTATGAAGCACAATAGAACAAGTCAAAAGGCAGAATATATTTGTCCAAAACACCAGTAAGAATGAAAAATTGTTGTTAGAAGGGCTAAAACATGTAATGCAACCCGATAAGGGGGGAGGGTTGGCAATTATGTTTACTGAGGATTACATCAACAGGATGGAAAATGTGTTGAACAGTGAAACTTATGAGAAAGTCTCTAGATCAGAGGTTAATAGAGCTTATTCAAGAATTAAATATTGAGGCTAGGATTAATATAGATCTCTTCAACTATTTACTAATGCCAGCCCCAAGAGTTCCAATATTTATTGGAATACCAAAGGTCCATAAAAGAATAATAAATCCCACCATGAGACCATTGGTGGATGCAAGGCACAGTATCATGTACTCTCTGGCAAAGGTCATAGATCAAAAGTTGAAGAGATATGTGACCCAGGAGAGTCAAATTTGCAAAGACTCCTGGACCTTCCTCTCAAACATTAATGTAATAGAGTTTAACCCCATTTACAATTTTATCACAGTTGATGTAAAAGACCTATACTCTTCTATTCCTCATGTAGAAGGAGTAGAATGGGTAAGCTATATGATGCGCAGTAAAGGAGCACCTGAGGATGAAGTTTCTCTTGTATGTGAACTCATAGACATAGTGCTAACACAGAATTTCATAACCTTCAACAACAAATATTACTTGCAGAAAGTTGGGGTAGCCATGGGTTCACCATGTGGTGCCAGCCTAGCGAACTTAGTAATGGCATATTCGGAGTGTCATTTTGTGAGAAACAATGAGGAGATTGCCAACCGGATTATCCATTACACTAGGTTCTTGGATGCTATTTTTATGATTTATAATGGGGACGAAAAACAGGCTATAGATATGGTTACTTATTTTAACAATACAACCCAGTTTTTTACATTCACATTTATTTCAGCACTGAATCAGTAGCCTATTTGGATGTTAACCTTAGAAAAGACATCATTACCAACAGTTATTGTGTACAAATTTTCCGGAAGGAAACATATACTAACACATTCCTTCACTTTACTAGTTGCCATCCATTACATCAAAAACGTTCAGTAGTCAAGGGGCAGTTAGTAAGAGCTGCCTGGATGGTGACCAGTGATGATGAATTTATGTTGGAATGCAATAATCTGAGGAACATGTTTAGGGTAAGATGTTATTCAGAACAACTAATCAATTAATTGATTAGAGAAGTCCAGGATAAGAGGGCCGGTGTTTTATACAAACCAATTTTGAACATTAAGGGTACGATAGGAGGTAACAATGTGGGGGACATGAGTATGGTACCAAGGACGAGAGAATACAGTACTACAGCCCTGATTACTAGATATAGTGTAAATGCTCCAGCTTTATACTCTCTTATTAACAAAAATTGGTCATTAATTATGAATGACAATGTTCTCGGGCATAAATTCTATGAAGCACCAAGAATGGTGCTCCAATGAGGGCAAAACCTGAAAAATATATTACAATACAAGGCAAAAGATGTAAGTACATGAACAGGTATGGGTAAATGTAATATGTGTAACTTTTGCAAACATATGCAGGTTGGCCAATGCTTCACATTGAGGGAACAGAAATATGTGACCAAACATAAATTCAACTGTCAGAGTAGAGCAGTAGTTTACATAGCTCAGTGCCAACACTGTCCGGCTTTTTATATTGGAAAAACAGACCACAAATTAAGGGAAAGAGTATATGAGCATTTATATTATATTTCCAAAATGAAAAAAGAAAGTGCACTAGCTAGACATGTTGAAGCATTTCCAGATCATGCATTCAAATTTAGGGCTATTGGCTGTGTGAATTCAAATGGAAGAGGTGGTTCATTAATTAATAAATTCATTAATTTTGGACAAACTTGAATTGAGATGGCAGCTTCGTACAGATGCCTGCCATTTTCCAGGATTGAATGAAGTGTATGCTATCCTGTATATTCTTAAATTGAAAAATCTAGAGAGGTAGGCTCATGAAAGGTATAAGTGAGTCTATACCCTCTGGTTGAAGGTGCTGTTGTGTGGACAGAATGGGTAGGATAAATTATTTTAGTATTTTAATAAATTATTTTAATATTTTAATATTTTAATTTTCATCAGAATGAAGACATTAAAATATGCATGAAATAAATAATGTTGATTTTGAATTGTAGGCTAAATATTTTAGTAAGAGTATATTTAAGGCATTACTTGTAAAATATTGAAATAAATGTTACAGTTAATAATATGTGGATCTCATAGGGAAGGGTGTCTTTAAATGGAGGTGTGTGTGTTAAGTGTCACATGATTGATGACTTTTTTATTTAAACTTTGCATTTGTACATGTCTGTTATCTGAAGAAGTCTCCCTATAAGGAGAGACAAAAAGCGCTTAATAAAACAGACTTTATTTTTTACTTGTGGGTGACCAGTGGAGTGATTTCCTAGCTTTTTTATCCAGTTTGTGTTTTTTTGGCTTTTCTGGAATTAGACTGAAACATTTGTTCTGGAGCAGCTATCCAGATGCCTGGTCACAACACAAGACTAGACTGCAAACCTTTAATCTCCTTCTAACAGACTGTCAAGGTTTAAAACAGATGCAGTAAGTCTAACTCAGCTATTTCAGCATTATTAATTTATCACTTCTGGACTCACATACATAAGACACATGCTAATGTTATCACTCATTTTTTTTTCTTTACTCAGCCTTTCAAGCATTTATAAATACACTTGAATAGCAAAGCAAGTTACATTACATGGTACTTTAAACAAAACATACCTAATGGGCTTTTCTAACACAACTGTTCCTCTGTTAACACTATTCATATTGTCATTGGTAAATATTATGGTATCAGTCTGTAGACTATTACAAGCCTATCCAATAACCAGAGATCAGAATCAAACCATGTACCTTATACCTGTGATGTTAAGACCGTAACTATTTCTACAACCCTCCCTTTGGAAAGGAATGCAAATATTAATGCCTTATATCATAAGTAATATAGATGCATATGCAACAAATACCCGCTAGACAGAAAGACTTTTTAAATTAAATATAACACTTCTATACTACCTTTCTTTTCTAGAAATCAGATTTTATATATTTTAACAGGTCGAATAATGTTGCAGTTCACTGTGAAACATAAACTACTTGAATAGCTTACAGTCAGAAAATGTACTGTGTTGAATGGATGCTGAGTGAAATTCCAGTTTTCTTGAGTGCAGCTGCTTCAGAAGCAGCTATATTAGTAAAGGGAGTTTGGGGACAAGACCCCCAACATGTAGAGTACTGGTGAGTGTGTCCTCCCGTAAGAATACATCTTTAGATTTCTGCTTTATAATTCTTTTGTAAATCCAGTGCAGAAATGACAGAGCAGCTATTCACTTTCTCATCTTGCATACATCTACCAATACTAGAAGAAATGTACATGCCATAGATACTACAAGGTCGTCTGTGCCTAAGGCACTTCTCCTTCAGACTTTTGACTTTTGACACCTTCTGCTTGTTAGCAATATGTATTGCATCTACAGCTCACTGTATATTATTGCTCATAAAAATTCTGACATTTAGATAAAACTGATTCAGTGCTTGAGATACAAGTCTGCTGAATACTGATGCTTTGACCTAAAACACCATCACTTTTTCTTAGGCCATTTTAGGGGCAAAAACACATTTGAATACATCTAAGCATCCTCGAAATTGCTAAGATTGGTTCTTTATAATTTTTGGAAGGGGGTGTCAATAGAAATTGAAAAATATTTAGGAATTATGTTTCTGTCACCATTTGAGAAAAAAGTAGCTAAATGTTTTACACTCAAAGATATGTAATGTCTGAGAAAGAAGTACTGACATAGTACATGCACGAGTCTGGTTAAAATGTCACTAAATTTGATTATTGATTTAAACATCTCAGTGCTGTTTCTTAAAGAACATGCAATATATCCTTTCAAGTGATGCACTCAGAAGTAGATCTGCTAGTGAGGTGAAGATGTTTATTAAAAATGAGAGGCAAAAATATTTACACTTTCATTCACATCTGAACCACTTCTAAAATTAAGTGATCTGAGGAAGTTCTTATTGTAATGAAACTGCTCAACAGAATTAATAAAGATGCCTGTGTTCTAAAATTGGGTGTAACGACTGGATATAAATAAAATACCTGAAATTATTTATCTGACTCTGTGGCGGGCTTTCCTACACCTTGACTGCCTGTACTTATATCCTTTGTTTTTATTAGCAAGAGCTGCCTGGAAGAGAGTGATGATTTTGATGTAATTCAGTGATTATAAGGAAAGCTCTGTTACTTTATGCACTTATAATCAATGACTCATTCTAGATCTGTTTGCAAAATAATTTACCAACCAATACTATGAGATGCAGATTTCATTTTGAAAATGTAGATAGTCTGTGCATTTAAAACGGATCTGTTGTATATAGTGTACTGCTTATTTAGGATATATTAAAATACAGGCTTTGATAGTAACCTCTAGTATATTAAAACATGACATACATAATGACTTTATGTTATAAAACAAATTCAATGAGAACACTTGCCAGCAGATAGTAATGAAATCCCCTGTCAGGAAAGGCACATTAACAAAGCTGAGTGATGTTGCACACTTATATCCTCACAGCTTTCACCTTTGCTCTGCTGCCCTACTAAGTTTGACCTCTACAGTATGCATGTGTCAACAATGTCATTAACCTCATGACATGGCAAAACTCTTGCTGAAAAAGTAATAAACAGGTAGTGTTTTACTGTCAGTACTTAACAATTAAGACAAAATTACAGAGTTTCTGTTGCACTACTATACCTATATTCCTATGGAAATAAAGAGGCTTTTCATAATGATTGCAGAATATGGGTGTGGAAAAAAGCCTGCTGAAAATGTCTTAGTTAATTATGTTTGAATAAAGTATTTTATATTATGGTACTATCATGGAAAATTTTACAATTCAGCATTACAGCCATACCAGTGGTAAAAAGCAATCATTTTCTGTCTTTATCTTTCATTTCAGACATAATTTGAAGAAAGCTAACTGTTTTTAGTTATCTGCATTGTTGTCTTTTATTGATAATTTGGATACATTTGAATATTTTTTTCCTGGTCCTTTCAAAACTCCAAAACTGTATTTCTACTGAGGTCCTTTTCATTTGCCTTCCTAATAATGAACTTATCTACTATGAGGTAAAAAAAAGTATGGCAGTGCCTAGTCACAGCCAACACCATCACCAAGAGTGTAATACCTTTTCTCAAGCAATTTATGGTACAGAGGTGTAACATACACCAGCACAGTTATATCATGGGCTATGAATTAGACATATCTGACAAGTTGATCAAAGTTACAGAGGCACAAAATCAACAGATGCCTTTTGCCGCTGTGTACCAAAGGTGTTGCACATCTGCCAATGTGTATTACTCTACTAACAGAATGGACTTTTTTAATTTCAGACAGTCATAACATATTTTATACAATGTCTAATGACTGTGTATTCAGAACTACTTAAAATGCCAAATGAAAAAACATGTCTAGAACATATGAATATAGAAGTACAGTGCTATTTATCAAATACATGGCTTGTTTAATGTTGTTTTTGTGTCAGTATTAGTGAAATGGACTGATTGTTAAATGCAGGAAGAATCAGTCTGCTACACTAAGTATAATGTAAGTGGGATGAATAATAAAACAAGAATTTTGTTTATGCTAATGTTTTGGCGTTTGGATTGAGCATGCATGTGTGTGCCCTGTTCATTGGTACTTTTTGGGAAAGGGTATTAAGTATCCTAATATGTAGGGTTGAATTTAGGGGCAGGGGTAGGGTTAGCACACATGAATAAGATGAGGGGGTGAAGCTTGGTCAGAATTGGTTTAAATGCAAAGAAAACACTTCCACCATACCGTGCCCATGTGCATACCATGCCTTTAGGTCTGATGGTAACTGTAGTGGTTAGTACTTACTTGACAAGAATCAGATCACCTCCAGGAACATTCACAATATTTTGAATGTATTTTATACAGCTGTATTTTAGTTGAATACTTGGGCATTTAGAATATGTTTTTGTGTTAAGGTAGGTTAGTGTGTTTTGTTTTGGGGTGAGTGTGATGAGAATAGCTGTGGTTGTGAAAGTTACTGCTGGCACTGTTGTTAATGTGTACTGACAGTGATTTCCAGTTGCAGACAGTCATCTTCCTTGTTGGATATGATGAGACTGTGGAGTTGGTACATTTATGTCTAACATGTCTGTGTGTGTGGAGGGGGCTTGGCCCCACAACTCCTGCAAAAGTGGTTAGGGCATTTATGAGCTGGACAATATTCATAATGCTAGTGTTCTGTTCCTTTGCTATTTTGTGCAGCCAATGTTTATTTTTAGATATTTTGATGATCAATGTTGCTTTTTTTAAGATATTTGCTGCAGAAACATATATACATACATATAATCAGTTAGCAAATAAGCACAACACACACAGAAACACAAATCACCAGTAAACCTTAATCAACTACACAAGAAAAAGTCATTGGCTTGCCTCCTACAACATAGAGTCAGTTCTCCCTCCACCTCCTGGTATTTATATATATATACTAATTCCAATACTGCACAATAGCAGGGAAAGGGCATTTTCCCTTCCTGCTATAACTCTTCAGACAACAGGGGAAGGGTGCCATGCGATGCAGTAGACTGACTACACTGGCCATCCCCTATTTCCACAAGGAACAATGCCAGCAAGTAACTATGTCCTCATACCTGAATTATGGAAAGTTTTCCACAGTCCCCACCACAAAAAATGACACTTTCACATGTGTTTCTTGAGTGACCATACCCCCTAACTATCCCTGAGAGATGCACACAGACCACAACCCTTTACTTCTCTCTCTCTCTCACACACTCTCTTTCTCTGGCCAGCTCCTCTGGTGCAAAGGCCTTTAATCAAACTCTGGTCATGTGGATCACAATAGGGCTCCACACCTCTGTGCTATGGAGCTCAGCATACTTTCTTTGGGTTAAGACAGTTGAATACACAGACCCTGGCACTCTGTGACTAACACTATAAAGTGATGTGAGGGTAGCTCCTTGCCAAGAAGTCATAGTAACACACAAGAAATATCACACTAGTATATTGGCATAATTACATATCATCAGATTTCAATCATATACAATGTATGTATAACTTTTTCAGTTTACTGTTAAATTCAAGATGTATCCTACCTGCACTACATCTTAACGATACCAGTGATGTTTATTGTCAGCCAGTAAGATGATAGGAAACTCATCCAATGTTCGATGCTGCATTAAATAATATGTGCATATGACAGTCTGTACACAATTAATGCAGCTGCAACCACATGAGAATGCAACATTTGTATGAAAAAATATGCATGTATTATTATATCTATATACATTGTTGCCATTCAGAATATAGACAGGTAAAAAACCCAGACAGTTCAGAGTGTAGGCAGAGGTAAATGAGTTGGTATTATGGCAGGGTATATGTTTTATGAGTGTAGGTGGGTTAGGGTTAGGCAAGGGCATAGCTTCAGTGGTGTGCATGTTTGCTGATGCACAGGTCTCTGTTTGATCCAGTTTTTCTAGTGGCAGTGCTACAGAAAGGGATTTTCTGAGGTAAGGTGCAGAATTAGGATTAGGGAAAGGGCAAAGTTAGGTTTAGAATTAGCATGCATTAGTAAGGTGATATGGGGGTGGGAGAGGAGAAACCATAGATTGACTAACTGACACATTTATAATGGCAACCTGGTTGGTATGTATCACCGCTGCATGTTCTTTGTGAAATATGTAGAATAGAAAGTGGTGAAATACCATGTCTATAAGCAGAATAAAACATGAGTCAGCCTTCACATGTACATAGCAAATGCTAATACTCTTTGCAGTCATAGCTGATGAAATGTGCAGGGTATCACTGAAGAGCAGTACTGGAATAATACAGTACTATGCATGCACAGAAATGGAACAGTGGAAAGTGGGTATTTTGGCTGCTGAAGTAATGTTTCTGGTTTAAATCACTCAGATGGAATCTTGCAGTTTATTACTAGTAAAGCAGGTTGCACAGTCCTGCTATCAGGCACCCTGCACTGCATGTTGCTGAGTCACAGAAAGCAGCAGAAATAATAACCAGAGAAGCAGATGAGCCAAGCACCTTCTGCAGCTCCTCAACAAACCAGTACAATGGTATGGACCATTTCTTGGACACTATAACCTACCTTTTTGGTTTATGGTACCTGGTTGTCCAGCATTAGCAAATCCATGGTAAAATTTTTCATAAACCTAGCATACCATACCCAACAGCTGACTGGCTAGAATGCAAGTGATTAAGAGACCATTCAATTTAATGCATTTTATGCATCACAATATCACATGAGATAATATCACCTACATAAAATTTGCTGCCTGATACATGTTTTCTTTCAGGTTGACATTTGACATCTTTGCTTTTCCAGCACACATGTTGGATGGTTCTCCACATGTGAACACATTATAGCAATGCATCATTGTCACATAAATATAGTGACTCTGCATTCAAACAACTTATTCAGCTTGTCATAAAAAAGAAACATTAGCTATTTACCTCAAAGGTATGAACCATATACTAAAACCCTGATTGAAAAGTTAGCATATTGCTCTGATGAAACAAGACTAATTCATCATTGCTAAAAATTGGCTCCAGTAGACAAGATGAATGGGGTGAGAAAGATGCAGATGTATGGATATGCTCAGCTGAGTTCTGAATTGCTATTTTGTTAGCAGTATGGGATGCCTGCTGAATTTTAGAATGTGGGGAATGATACCAAGCACTTATTTTAAACATTAACAGATTCCCCCAGATTCTGCAAGCCTTGCATGTTGTGCAGGATTAGTGCAGGAGCGTCAGCAGGCAATATGTCTGCTGTGCGATACAGGGATAGCGTGTAGGGGTGTGCACGAGTGCTCCTGTACTAGTCCTGCATGGATTCAGCCCCTGTATGCAAATTACCCCATTTGCATGAGAAATCCATGCAAATGAGATGAATTTGCACTCCAGGAAGCTGGAAACCGGAGTAGTGTAATCTGCAGAAATGTACTTGATTAGTAACCAAATACATTTCTGCAAATTCCAAAACAGAGCCATGACAGCTCCAAATAAAGGGTGCATATCATTCAGGAAGCATGCCAATGGCCACATATAAGGCCATTGGCCTTGAAAACAGTTTAAAAAATAAAAAAAAATCAACTTTTATTTTGTTTTAGCCAATCTCAACAGTTTAAGCATAGGGTAGCGGCGCAAAAACGGGATCGGGGAGAAAATAAGAAAATAAACCTGAAATAAGCATTTTAACTAAAATCATTATTCTGCCATTATAGTCAATGGCAGACAGAAGACAACATGGCCAGTGAGTAGTGGTTGCTAAGGGGGGAGGCTCAGTGTGATACATGTAACTATGCATTAGCAGGCAATCCTATGCAAATGAGGGGAATGATAGTGAATCCCAGATTTTCCCAGCATGCTAGTCAGCTCCCAACAGTATAAGAGCAGGAATAGCTTGGTGCAAGCCTAGGAGTTAGTTAACATCATGGGGAGGGGGTGTCAGGCTTACTGTAAGTGGATTGGAGCCCTGTGGCTCAGGTTTGCTCTTAGCTTAGCACAGCTAAGCAAGGGTGTGTGTCTGAGGCTGCCTAGCACTCTTTAAATTGCCTAAGTGGGTGTGCATGCCATGCACCAGGATTTAAAGGAAAAAAACAAGTAAACCAGGAAATAGCAGCTCTATGCACATTTGCGCAGTGCGCCCCCAGGCTTAAACAGGAAGGCAATAGGAAGGAAAAACAGCAGTAGGAAGGTAATCAGGGAGAACTAGCATAGCTGGCAGGTGAAATGTATCAGAATTACACAGGGAGCAGACCAGCCCAGCCCAGAACACTACTATAAACTATGCAAACACCTTCCCCTCTGGTTTTTCTCATACTCTACACCAGGGTGTGAGGGTGGTGTGAGGGTGGTGAGGATGTGAATGCTGTCGACCAACCCACAGTGAGGAGAGGGAGGCAAGTGTACAGACCCAGGATAACTTACCAGGGGCTACATGAGCTGGAGATAGTGGAGCACTATAGGGCGGACAGAGACCTCCTACAGCAAATTGTTGAGCTGTGCCGGCCATGCCTGAAACACAGAACTAACAGAGGTGAACCCATCCCAGTGGATACCAAGGTATGTGTAGACCTAAGAATACTAGCTACATGTACCTTCCAAAGGCCAACTGCGGATAGGATGGGGATCTCACAGGCATCAGCATCCAGGGTACTCCACCAGTCCTGGATGCCATGTCAGCACATGTCGGTGAACACATATATTTCCCCAAAACCTGTGAGACATTGGCCAGCAATATGCAACTGTTCCACCAAATAGCAGAATACTCTGAGGTAGTGGGTGCTATAGACTGCATGCACATATGCATCAAAGCACCACCCGATGAGTGGGGTAGGGTCTACATCAATTGCAAGGGCTTCCCCTCCATCAACTGCCAGGTCGTGTGTGATGCCCTGGGCATAAATATGAATGTGTGTGCTGGCTGCCCTGGAAGCTATCACGATTCCCACATCTGGCATCTGACACAGCTGTACCACAGATTTGCTAATGGGGACATCTCTTACGGCCACCTAGTGGGGAATGCTGGATAGGAAATGGAGCCATGGCTGATGACATCCATCAGAAATGCACACACACCTGAACAAGAACTCCATAATGAAGCACACGCACAGACTAGAATTATAATAGAGCATGTGTTTGGGATGCTCAAGTCACAGTTCCAGTGCCTGGACACAGTCGGTGGAGCCTTGCAGTACTCACCAGCTACATGTATCCAAATTGTCATTGTATGTGCCATGCTACACAATATGATACTGTGGAAACAGCTGCAGAAGATACAGCATGGGGCAGGCCCACACAGCCCCCCACCATTGCCAACACCTGCACAGACACAGAGTAACTTGGAGGAGGAGCAACCTGAGCCTGCCCCAGTAGGCAGAAGGAGGCATGCCCAGTATGCCCTGGCCTTGGCAAAGAGGCAATGTTTAGCACATACACTACCACAGGAGGGACCCAGGGAATAACACCTCTCTCTGACTCACACATACAGTAAAAGGGATGCCAAACATGACACTACCTGTGCTCAACCATGTATAGGGAGTGTACTATGTGCATCTGACATACGCAGCCCTGCAGCACCACCCTCAATACTAGGACACTCACAAGGTAAGACACTCAATGTACCAATTGCCGATTGAAGCAAAATGTGTTGTTACCTGTATCTGTGGTATGGATGTAAGCATGCAAGGGAATCAGGTGGCTGAATGGTATGCCAGCAGATAGTAGACACCTACAGTGGCACCATGAGATCTGTAACAAATACTGGTGTCACCATAATAGCCAGTACTACACAGGGCGACAAAACCCACTGCAGGAAATGTGCTGGGCCACATGTGTGTCCATATGACTCACACATGCCAGTCATGGAGGTTTACATACCCAACAACAGTTCCAGCCAGCAGGACAGGTGTAGACAAACACAAACAAAGGCTGTGCTATGGCCTCTGAATGATGCCTATGGGTAACCTCCCCCCCAGGCCTACACAGATAGACTACAGCAGGTCAGGCAGTGGGATGTTAGTTCTGAAGGATAGGAAGTCAGAAACTAATATGTAGGTCAATCAAAGCTAAGATCTATAGTACACTGATATGCCTCGAGTCAGCATGATAGGTTAGAATACAGAATGAAATGGAGTACCCAACATACCAGTACAGTCATAGCAAATGTGTACAAGTGTCAGGTGTGTCCCCCCCGTCCTACGTAGACATGTAAAAACAGTCAGGTGTGCCCCTTCCCCCAATCCAGTGTAGAACTGTAGTACTAGTCATGTGTGCCTCCCAATCCTGTGTAGAAATGTAGAAGCAGTCAGGTGTGCCCCCCATCCTGTGAAGAAATGTAGTAACAATCAGGTGTGCCCCCCCTCCTATGTAGACATGTAGAAACAGTCAGGTGTGCCCTTTCCCCCAATCCAGTGTAGAAATGTAGTAACAGTCAGGTGTGCCCCCCAAATCCTGTGTAGAAATGTAGTAACATGTATGAGTATGTATAATACCAGTGGAGCACAGATGCCCAGAGGTGGTAGCAGGATAGGTTGTAGCATTTGCACAAAATGCAGGTCTGTGTGTTAGGTTGGTGTGTGCTTCATATTGTGTGAGAGTGGTCAGTATGTATGCATGTTGAGGTAAGACCTGGTGGCCATTGCCCACTTATGCTGATGACAGGGACAAGCCCTCACAACTGCAGTGCCAAAGACAATTCCCACCAGTATAACACATGCTGGCAGTAAGCCATTGTGAATGTATGGTGGTAATATGTGTCACCATCTGAAAGACTGACATGGCATGGCTGTTGGGCTAGATATACAAGCAGTACACAGGGGAAAGTACCCCAGACATACAGTATATATTGTGTGTGAAATGGAGACACCCTTGGAATTGTACATACAGGTATACATCAGATTAACTGGGCCTGTACTATGGGATACCGGTGATGTCTTCCCGAACACTTGTAGATCACAAAGGAGGTAGGACTGATGTATTGGGAAACAGCTGATGCACCTGCACATGCCAGTATAACTGGAATGCCCCATGCATATCTGTGTGTCATATGCAAGTAGTGTCCATAGCACACATGTAGCCAGCTCACAAACACCACCCACAGGTACCTCATTGGTCATATCCCTGCTGTGGGGAATGGGAACAATATGATCCCACCTGCATATGGCAATAGCAGAAGAATGCAGCATGCAGTGCAGGTGTTCCATGCAGGTGTGTCCCTAGCTATATGTAGCACCTTGCCAGCATCCATACCACCTGATCAAGATGGGTAGAAGGTATTGGCATGAACACCTATCACACCTACCCTGTCACCCCAGGGGTATATACTGTATGGTGGTCTGAGACAGTACGACGGACAGAATGCAATGGCCTGCCACACCTGGCCTGCAGAAACACCTAATGGCCCACAGGCCTCTGCCAAAAGCCTGTGTCTCACACATACTGCCAATGCATGTTATGTCATGGACTCCCAAATAACAACATAACACACTCCACATAAGTCATATGCAAGGCCATGTGGATAAACCACAGTAACATATGGGATGACATGCTCGACAAGCCACTTTACTTCGCTAGGGACGGCTTGCATCTGTCACCACTGGGCTTTCGGATATTGGCAAAGTCTCCTGCCACCCCCATAGTGCCTTTTTTAGGCAAGGCTCAAAAGTCAAACCTACCCCCATAGACAGCACAAGGAACAAGAAACTAAGGGTAATGCTGCTAAACGCCAGAAGTCTTAACCTCAAGATGCACGCACTCAAAGCTCTCCTCAGTATGGAGAACATCGATATCTGTGCAGTGACAGAAACCTGGTTCAAGGCTCCAGAGAGCACCCCAGCACTACCAGGCTATACCTCATATCATGCTTTTTGGTCCCAAAACCTGGACCGAACCACAAAAGGAGGGGGAGTTTCCATATTTATCAAGGATATCCACACCTCCAGGTTAGTGGCATTGCATGAAGTATCGGAGACCATCCATGTGCAACTAACAGTGGGCAAGACTGCTTTTCAGTTTATAGCATCCTAGAGACCACCCTCTCAAAGTCAGGAATCCCACTCGGCTTTCCTGAAAACATTGGAGAACATGAAGATCTCTCCTAACACCATTATATTGGGTGACTTCAACTACCCAAACATTGACTGGGAGCACTACTCAAGCCCCAGCAACTTAGCCCAAAGGTTCCTGGAAATTATAAACTCAAATGCTATGGAACAACTAGTCACCACTCCCACAAGAGGGGACAACATACTAGACCTGATCATTACCAACATGGGGACTCTATGCTCCACACCAGAAGTATATCCCTCATTGGTAAGATCAGACCATAAATTAATTTCACTGGATGTCCACATTCCGACCCCAACCCAGCCCAGAAAACCACAGTGAAAAACTTCTCAAAAGCGAACTTCTCACTTCTCAAAACTGAAGTGGAATCCTTCAAGGCCCCAGAGCCAGTGGAATCTACGGCCCAAACTGCAGAATCCTATATAAATGCATTCTACGGACATCTCCAGGAATGCATGGATCATGCTATCCCAAACAAAACCAAGACCAAATCATCCAAAGGCAGGCATCCAGTCTGGTGGACCCCTGCCATAAATAAACTGTACAACAGAAGGAGGAAGCTACTACATGATAGAGCAAAATCCCTAATAGGAAGGCATCTCTGATCAGTACTAGCAAAAATTACAATCCTCATAAAATCCTCCAAGGCCAGCTTTGAGAGAAAATTGCACAGGACACCAAAGACAATCATAAGGCTTTTTTCAGTTATGTTAGAAACCTGGGATGCAACTCCCAGACTTGTTCTGAGTTGATTCTAAACGACAAAAATACACTGAACCCACAGACATCGCCAATATCCTGGCAGACAGGTTCAGTGCAAACTTCTCACCCCCCAAAAGAGCAAGTATCTATCCTGGCAGAGGGCTGCCTCCCAAACATCTTTGATGCTCAGGTGAAGGCTGCCCTCCAAAGCAAAAACACTGCTTCCATGGGACCAGATGGCGTCCCAGGTTGCGTCCTACATGAACTCCAAGAGGAACTAATCCCTCAAATAAAACAGCTATACAATCTCAGCCTCACTACAGGATATGTGCCCACAGAATGGCGTACAGCAACAGTGGTCCCACTCCACAAAGGTGGAGCCTCTACAGACCCTGGAAACTATCGGCCCATAAGCCTGACTAGCTTAGTCTGCAAGGTTATGGAGAGGATCATCATGGAGCTCATAAACAAAGACATTGGGGACCTACAGACACTAGATCCTACCCAATTCGGCTTTGTCAAGGGCAGATCCTGCCTTTTGAACCTGGTTGACTTCTTTGAAACAGTCACCAAAGCCATAGATGAAGGGAAGGTAGTCCACACAGCCTATCTGGACCTTGCAAAGGCATTTGACACAATACCCCACTCGGGCATCATAGATAAGCTATCCAGCTTAAATATAAACCCCTATGTCACAAGATGGGTCGCAAACTGGCTCAAAGACAGAACCCACAGAGTGAGAGTTGCTGGAGCCATGTCAGACTCAAACCAGTCACAAGTGGCATCCCACAGGGTTCTGTCCTGGGACCACTCTTGTTCGGTATATTCTTTTCCGAGGTACAGGCAAACGTGGGAGGACTATGGCTCACCAAGTTCGCAGACGACTGCAAACTGGGTGCCATAATCAACTCTCCAGCTGACACAAACATCCTTCAAAAAGGTCTGGTGCCATTGCCATGGTTTAAAGCTAAATGCCAAAAAATGTATAGTCATACCCTTTGGCAAAAACAATGTGCCCACAAATTACCACATAGGCGGAAACCCATTAAGTACAGAGAAAGTTATTAGGGACCTGGGGACCCAAGTTGATAGCAATCTCTCCTTTGAAAACCACATTGCCAAAGTGGTTAGAAAGACCTTCTACATAGCCCACCTCATCACAAAGGGTTTCACATCTAGATCAAGAGAGGTAATCGTGCCCCTTTATTCATCCCTCATCAGGCCCATCATAGAATACAATGCCACTTTTGGGATGTAACTTACCCGACACCTGCAGCAATTAGAAAGACCCCAAAAGTATCTCACCAAGAGGATCAAGGGTCTCAAACAGATGCCATATGCTGCTCGGTTAAAAAAACTCCAGCTCTACTCAGTTGCATACCACCTACTTTGAGGCAATCTATGCCTGACATACAAAGCTATGTCAAATCCAGAATTAATGGACATGCTCCACCTCAGTAAATCTAAATCCCTTAGAGCCACATGCTCAAGGGACTTGAACCTCAGCACAGAAATAAATAGAACTTGCTGGAGGGACAGGTTCATAACCCAGAGGCTCCCTTCGCTCTGAAATAGAATTCCAGTTCATGTGAGGCAGAGCACCTCAGTGAATCTCTTCAAGAAGAATCTCGATAGGTGGATGGGGGATCATAGGTTTGTCCCAGGGATTACTCCAGTGTCACTATTAGACAGAGGCACAGTAACCTAAACCTTAAAAAGGGCACAGTATACTCAAATCAAGGGGTGGCGTAAGCCATACAGAATCGGGCTAGGCTTATAATTGCCCCAAGGCAGATAGCCTAGTATGAACCTATGAACCTATGAACCTATATCCACCATTTCCCACTGCATGAACTGTGGACCAACACCAACACTAACACACATCTCTGATGGGGTGATACCCTTAGGGAAAGTATCAGAGAATGTATGCATAATGTATGGAAGAGGTCAGATTAACAGGGGTGGTGGGAACATGGGCAGCATGGAATGTGCAGGGCCCGACACCAAGCTGTGTGTAAACACTATCCCTGGCTGCAAACACATAAATGGGTGGCTACACACCTGGCCGTACACCACAATATGGGTAATGTCCTGACCCATGGCCCCTGCCTCTGGGTAACCTGTGTGAATCAGTACAGCTGTGAGGCATTGCCACAGCAAGATAAGGCCATACTGTCATGTTGATGGGTGTACAAGTATGGGATCCACTGCCAGCACTGTACCAATGTGCTGAACTGGATACACAGACCCAGCAGCACATGTCTGCAGCTCCCCCTCCAGAATGGCATAACATACCATGAATATGTAGGTGTCCACCCACAATACTGGACACAGCTGCAGTCACCCTTGTCTCTAAAGACATCACTGCGAGCAAGAATGTCCACCTGACAGTACATGAGTACAGTAACATCACAGTGTATAACCATGCACATCTCTGAATATCTCTGCTAACAGCAGTATCATGCAGCTGAAGCAGCACAGACACAATCACCTACAGTGCACAACACCCCCAGCACAGTGTTTCTGCATATTTCAAAAGATCGAGAGATACCCTGCAGAAGCAGTTTGCTACCTGTAGGTGTACAACACACAAAGGTCTGCACTGGAGTACAAACTACCTGGAATCCATCCACACATTCAGTACAGAAGGCCATACTGGACATGCTCACACACTTAGAGAAATGAAGGCAATGTCAGACAACAACATACTGAAAGGTCATACTGGGCATGTTCATACACTTAAACAAATGAAGCCTATGTCTGCAAACAACAGTGCACTATACATATCTGGCATTTGCAGATATTAGTGCATGCACTCCTCAGTATGCACCAGTCATGCCTTGCACATACAGTGGATAGGAATACAGACACATATCCAAGGACAACACACTATAATATGCCAAAAGTAGACGTACATAGATGTGTGAAAGAGAGTGACCGTAACAAGGAGCCATCCATTATGAGACCTGTCCCACCCAGCATACAGCTAAATGGCTACAACCACATGAGGTGTAAATGTCACTCACTGTAGATATTAGCCACTGGTATCCATCAGCATTACAGACTATATGGTGCAAGTGCTAGCTGTGCAACATGACTGTACAAAGAAGTAGTTATCTAGCAGCTGTATACACTTACCTGTGGAATATAACCCTGCATGTGCCCATGTGTGGTGTGTCAACCTCTATATGAATGGGTTATGGCCCATGCACACACACTGCCCTCCCTATAGCCCAACTATGACAAGCCTGCTGAGGTCATCCACTTTGAAATACACCCTTGGGAAAGATGTAGCCCAGTAATCTCTGTGGCATGACCCATAACTGGGTACTGCTGTAGTGTAATAAACTAGCTAGGTAGGAGTTCTGATCCCAGACATGGTGTGTGTGTGTGTGTGTGTGTGTGTGTGTGTGTGTGTGTGTGTGTGTGTGTGTGTGTGTGTGTGTACAGAGCAATCCTTTTCAGTCCAGCCACACTCACTACAATTCAGCTGGTCTACTTTGGCAAGGCTGCTGATGTCATTCACTGTGAAATACACCTTTCAGACAGCTGAAGCCCAGTAATCTCTGTGGCATGACCCATAACTGTGTGTCCTGCTGTAGTGTAATAAACTAGTTAGGTAGGAGTTCTAATCCCAGACATGGCAACTGTGTGCTTGTGTGTGTCTCTGTCTGTGTAGAGAGCAATGGCTTTTAGTCCAGCTACACTCACTACAATTCAACTAGACTACTTTGGCAAGGCTGCTGATGCCATTCACTGTGAAATACACCTTTTGGAAAGCTGTAGCCCAGTAAGCTCTGTGGCATGTCCTATAACTGGGTATTGCTGTAGTGTAATAAACTAGTTAGGTAGGAGTTCTAATCCCAGACATGTCAACTGTGTGTGTGTGTGTGTGTGTGTGTGTGTGTGTGTGTGTGTGTGTGTGTGTGTGTGTCTTTGTCTGTGTAGAGAGCAATGCTTTCTAGTCCAGCCACACTCACAACAATTCAACTTGCCTATTTTAACAAGGCTGCTGATGTCATTCACTGTGAAATACACCTTTCAGAAATCTGTAGCCCAGTAATCTCCATGGCACTTCCTATAACTGTGTACTGCTGTAGTGTGATAAACTAGTTAGGTAGGGGTTCTAATCTCAGACATGGTAACTGTGTGTGTGTGTGTGTGTGTGTGTGTGTGTGTGTGTGTGTGTGTGTCTGTCTGTGTAGAGAACAATGCTTTTTAGTCCAGCCACACTCACTACAATTCAACTGGCCTAATTTGGCAAGGCTGCTGATGTCATTCACTGTGAAATACATGTTTCAGAAAGCTGTAGCCCAGTAACCTCTGTGGCACTTTCTATAACTGCAGACTGCTGTAGTGTGAAAACTAGTTAGGTAGCAGTTCTAATCCCAGACATGGCAACTGTGTGTATGTGCATGTGTGTCTCTGTCTGTGTAGAGAACAATGATTTTTAGGCTAGCCACACTCACTACAATTCAAATACTCTAGTTTGGTAATCCTGCTGATGGCATTCATTGTGAAATACACCTTTGGGAAAGGAGTACTTCAGTAATCCCCATGGTGCGACCTATAACAGCTTCATGCTGTAGTGTGACATAGAAGTCTGGTAGGGGTTCTATTCCCACACATGGCAGTGGTGGATGTTTTGTGTGTGTTGCTATGTCTGTGTAGGGAGAAATGCATTTTAGGCTAGTCACACTCACTAAAATTCAAATGCCTTACTTTGGCAATCCTGCTGATACCAGTCACTGTGAAATACACCTTTGGGGAAGGAGTACTCCGGTAATCTCCATGGCATGTCCTATAACTATGTAATGCTGTACTGTAAAAAGCTAGTTAAGTAGGAGTTCTAATCACAGACATGACAGGTGTGTCTGTGTGTGTGTTTGTGTGTCTGTGTTTGTGATTCGTATCCTGTGTGGAGGTGGTTGTGAGTGTGTAACAACTGGACTCAATGTGGAGTGGGTTTTGCAGAGTTTTATATGGTGGCCCTAGTATATATCACAATGTCCACCGTACAGGGATAACAGATGTGAAATAGCCGAGAGGCTGGAGTGCAAATCCATACCCCTACATGTGGCATCAAGGCCAGGTGAATAAAGTTAGCAACCCTAGTATTACCCAGAGAACACTCTCAACCCATGTCTCATGCACACACACACACACACCTGCCTAGGCAACAGCCGCTATGTTGGTAGTACCCTGCATATTGCCCACTGATAGTAACCATGGTGTAATTGCAGAGGGCTACAGAGAGCATAGCACCCTATCCATCAGTCCAATAGGCACGTACATGCCAACAGTGCACCTTCCCCATGTTCCCCACTGGACACCTGCAACACCTGTGGTGCCATGAAATGTGACCCACAAAGGGCATACCATGCTTGACAATTATGCCCTGTACAGCCAGATGCCACTGACACCAGGGAATACTGGTATCATGCTATCAATGTAGGTGCAGGGTAAACCTGCTGTCCATTAACAGTTCCCGCCACATGAGACCAGGACTGGCACATCTGATAATAACAATCCATGTACACAACATGGGCCAGACACCCCAGGTACAGTTCCACATGTCACTGTACATGCATATGGGAGATGTGCATATCCCAGACACCGTCCATGTTATGGACTAAGGAACACATACATGGCAAGCAATGCACAGCATTGGCCACATGTAATAGTCACCCAGGTGACTGGATGGTGAATAGAATACCCATCTGTGTGGGCAAATCCAGAAACTACACCCCTGAGCCACAATGTAGGCCATTAGCATGTGGCCTGATGCCAAGGTATACCCATCACCTAGTCTTGTATAGCCTTCTGGCACAGTCGACCACTGCACACCTGTGAAACAATGCACCCATGCATGTCAGTACTGGCACCCTGTGTGTGTGTGTATGTTGTATGATGCATATGATCATATTCACACTTACTACAACCTCCAGTGGCATACTGAAGCATGCTGTCTGATGTCAGACACCTCCACATACCCTTTGCCCATATACTCTCCGTATGACTTCTGTGGTGCATGTGATACCTGCACAGTAATGTATTGTGGCAATCTCACTAGTGATGAGTTATATGCCTGGCCCTGCCAAGGGTGTCAATGTGTGTGTGTCCCTGTGAGAGTATGGTTGTGTCGTCACTGGCACCTGTTCATGGGGACAGGCACGTGTACTACACCTACCATATAGCTACCATATCCCTGTTGCAGATGTCACTCACCATCACATATACGTTTTGTGGGCTCTCAACATGTAACCTATGTGTTGCATCCAATAACTGCATAGAAATGTGATAGCACTGCATAGTCATCAGGGGTTTGATACCCCTAGTATCATGTGTAGGTGTGTGACATAAACATGCCTAGTTTTACTCTCCCACCCCTCCCTGACCTTTCTTTGCCTCTGTCTGCCTCTCTCACTCCCTCTCTGGTGGATGTGGAGACCTACACCTGCTTTGCTTAGGCAGCAACATATGTATTTTAAGTGATGTTCATGAACAGCTGATGGTCTCTGCATGAATTGCAGCCCTCCTCTAGCTGATTGCATGTGGAACAGCTATGGTATCATTCCCATAGCCAATTGCATGGAAACACACTCCAATATCTAGGAACATCATGTTGGTGATGGCCCTTTTCATTCACTGTGAGCAGGAACTCGATCTGTTGTTTGGCAAACAGCATCGCAGATGGATTGGGGATTTATCTCTAACAATGTACACTGTGGAAACATGGCAACGCACAAGAGGAGGATGTGCCTGACATGACTATAGACTGTAAGTGCTGCTATACAGCATTTGAAGTAATGTTGGTTTAACAGGGTGTGTGTGGATATGGCTGCCCTACATGTTTTAATACATGCCTATGTTCATGAGGAAACTCCCATCTGTAGGGTCATCTGCAGACTGGGCAGTGTGTGGTGCCTTTTGCTTCATGTGTTACCCACAGAGCACCTATCTCTGAACTGCAGAAGGTAGTGTGAGGATTGCAGTCTGTAGATGGTGACAGCCGTGAGAGTTACTGACTTCATATCCCTCACAGGACACATGTTGCAACAAACCCTGTTACAACAGTAAATTTATGAGGTTATCACAGCAACATGTCAATATTGGCCCTGTCTACATGCCCCCCAGCCACAACTCTGTCAAAATTTGTACATATGTCATGCAGTAAGAGGTGCATATGTGCTGTACACCATAATTAGTGACATCATATATGATAACATGCTAATGAGATATCAGACTGCTACACATCTTATGTACTGTAGGGGGTATATCTGATGACATAACATAGACATTCTGTGGTTGTGTGTACAGTACTTAGATATGTGTACTTCTGGTGAATGTTGACAGTGTGTGTAATGTTAATATGTACTTTTCCCTGTGTACAGACTGTGGTAGATGTCATTGTTTCTGGTTCCGTTCTATCTGATATTACATGCTGCTACACTGTTTGTTACCCTATTGGCTTACATGTTTGTAGGGCCATACACACACATGTCCCATACCACAGACAGGCATTGGACCACACCGTGTAGTGGCCCAGTATATGTAGGGTTAGTGTGTGAGTGGCTTACCATATGTGATTGTGGCTGTGTTCACATTGGTTGTGGTTATGCACTTTCACACAGATCTATTGTACTCTATGCTGTGACATGCCTGTAGAGCCTGCTATATATGCAGGTACATGTGCAGTCCCCCATAGGAAATGTAGGCCAGTATTGAACCAGTCTGCCTGTAGCCTGCACAGTGCTTTGTTACATGCCTAGCAGCTTAGTGTACTTATCCAGTGAGATGTCATGTCTAGATACTTGCCAGATGTACTGCTGCTGGGCCTCCCTTAACAGTTATGTATGTCAGACAGAGAAGTGGGATGTTGTACAGATGTATGTCAATATCTAGTGGGCAGTATGTGGCCATGGCACCTCTGCACCAGCAGTTATGTGTCAGGACAGAGAGGGGTGTGTGAATGCATGACCTATGGAGGCAACTGTACACCAGTCATTACGTGTTATACCCATCTACATGGCTATTAACATCCACATTGTAAGGCTTGGTCCACATGTCTTGCACTAAGGGGTTCTGTGTATACCTCTGGACTGTCCAAAATGTGTCGGAATGTCCACATATATTGGCCAATATCTCTGCTGTAGTCCACAGGAGCATTACGTGCTAGCAGCGGTACTGTCTATGATGCCTTTAGGATGTCTGTCAGTAGTCAATGGGGCACATGTTAAAAGCAGATGTGACCTCCCATAAACACCATGTCTGTGACGATAATCCCTATTACAGTAGCAATAGTCTACCAATATACCTGCTATACATACCTGATATCCCTTGCACTATGAAGTTGGGACTATAGGGGCTGAGGTAGGGTTACACTCCATGGTCAGGACATATGGTGAAAATATATGGATATACAAGTATCCAGATATCTATATAGTTATATGCACATATGCATATTGACATATATAGATGGATATGTATATGTACATAGATACACATATAAACACCCAGATATATACATATACAGATAGAGATACAGATGCACATATACGTATGGCTATCTACATATATATTGACAGTAGTAGGTATATCAGAATAGATATGTATGCAGATAAAGTTATAGATATTGACATATATACCAACATAACTAGGCATATCTGTACACATAGGATGTGCATACATATATAGCCATATATACATATATCTATATATACATATACGTATATCTATATATACATATATTTATATATACATATATATATATATATATATATATATATATATATATATATATATATATATATATATATATGTGTGTGTGTGTGTGTGTGTACATACAAAGAGATGTATACATGGCCATATATATGTAGCACTAAACAGATGTGTATACAGACATATGTATGAGTATACATATGTATGTACATGTAGACATATATAGACCTATTATATATATATATATATATATATATATATATATATATATATATATATATATATATATATATATATATATATATATATATATATATATATATGTATATACAACCATATTCATGAGTAGACCTCACAGTTGTGTATACCCTCCCAGATGTATCTCACAGAATGTGTCTGCTATGTGTACAGTATGATAAAACAACATATGTGAAGCAACAGTCATATTAATAACAAGGACTACACAATTTAGGTACTAAAGGCAATTGTTTAATACTACTCAATATGTGTATTGACAGCTATGTTGGTAAAACAACAGCTGTCTTCATAGTAGTCATGGCGTAGTGGTTAAGTCCTGTGACTTTAGTGTACAGAGTCCTGGGTTTAAGACCTCCAAGGGCTGTTCATTTTTTTGCTGGGCAGAACAAGGGCTGTCAGATACAGAGTGGTTAAGGCAGTTTTGAGCAGCTTTATGTGCGTTTGCACGGGTTTCCATGAAGCTAAGCAGTGCTAAGCTATGGATAAACATAAGGACGCTTACTAGTGTGAAAACCAGCTCAGCTGTTATATTGCAGCAATGTTGATACTTGCTAAGCATGGCTTAGCCCTAGTAACCAGGACACACCACCCAGTCTGATAACAAAGCAGGGTAATGACATATGTAATAGGTGTATGTAATGCCATGTACAATACATGCACCTATGTGCTGTCATGACGGTAGCAAGGGGTGTAAGTGTCATGTGTGGGACACAGACATATATGTGGCCTGTACAACACTGTTATCCATGTGAATGTGTTACATACAGGTATAGTAGCCCAGGGTACGTGCTGTCACACTGGCATGTAGTGTATCATGGCAGTACTACTGGTGACAGTACTAACCCAGGCAAGAGCAGAGTGCTAAATGTAGTACTGACAACAGGCACACCTGTGGGCATAGCTGGACACTGAGGCCTCCCTGTTGTATCTTGGTGTGTGAGCTGTGTCATAGTATATCCCCCTTACTGGGTAATGATCTGTCATGTGGAATGTAACTGTAGACTACCGTCTGTACAGCACATGTTAGTGAGGGTGTCTGACATGTAGTTATGGCATACATATTGTTGTCAGACATCTGTCAACTCACTCATGCTACTGCATAGCTACTTGCCAAGCTGATGACTGTCAGTCCCTGTACAGATGTGCAGATGACAGGTATCCAGCAATGATATGTACAGGCAACCTAAGCTTGGTTGACAGTGACATGTCTGCCCAGCTGTGTAAGAAATGGGACATATAGGAGATGTCACATATAGGAGATGTCACCCTGTATGCACCACATGCCACAGGTACCTCCACTACACTACCACAGCAAATTGATTATGCTTGGGTACATGTCTCCATCGCAGACACTAACCATGTGTTGTAATGCATGTTGCATACATGTCAACTTGATCACCTCAGTGGCCATGTGCAGGAGGCACCTGGAGGATTGGCTGATGCATGTCATTCTCACCCTGAGGGTCACCACAGTAGTGTTTGTCGATAGATTGCCTGCTGCCATCTGGCAGGTGTCAGGATACCACTGTACACACAACTCCTACACAACACATCTCCCCTTTGACAAGAGCTCAGTACACAGCTATGGACACCTGCAGTGATGCACCCCTGTACTGACACATGTGTATATGTGCATGACTGAGTATAGCTGTGTCTGTGTGTTAGCACACCTGTACTTGGGAATTCCATGAGGCCCTTCACAACCAATGTAACACCCTTTGCCATAGTCAGTTGTGGCTACTGCTATATGGGACATTACATGTACCCACCCATACCAGCTACATGAGCCTGGCAGTACCAGCACAACAGTGTTTTACAAATGGGGTGATAGGCATGGGATACCCATTGTGTTCTGGCATGTGTATGAAGTTGTGCATGTCCGTATATCTGTAGGGTACAGTATTCCAAGGCCACATATTCCTAATACAATACCCATTGTCACAGTAGTACAGATAGTGTTGTTGCTGCCCATAGGTGAGGCATGACAATGCAACACCGTACTATGCGTGTGGCATGTGCATTAGATGTATATCCCTATAGTACCACTGTTGGGGTATATAATGGGTTGTATCGCAGTCGCGGCCAATGTGTGATGGTGGGGATGGCAGAGTGTCATCATGGGTTTCAGGGATTACAGTATCCACTGGGAGATGTGGGTGCTGTGTACACTGTCATTACACCAAGGTACACCCGGTATATGTGCCATGTACCACGTTATGGTTACCACTGTCACCATAAACCATACAGTTAACTGATACCACAATCCAAGCCGGTTATGCATGTGCTGTGTGCAGCCTACCTGTAATGCACTGGACACACGGTCAAGTTAGTTAGCAGCAATAGTCCCTGGTATCTCAGATGTGTGTCTGGCTGTTATGTGTCTGTTAATGTGTATATGATGGTATGTCACACTATGTATTGTCCATATATACCCATTGCATCCCCCATTAGCATACTGTATATGTCTGGGGATGTTCTGCATGTAACATGTAACCTGGGACACACCTCACCCTAAATGCTGTGTGGTGTGTGCAATGTAAGCCACACACTTTAGTATCACTACATAGCTAGGTAGGGGTCTAGTCCCATTGTTGCCAAGTAATAGTGTGCATGTATGTGGATGGGTCTACATCAGGTTGCAGTGTATACATGCCTCAGTTGGTCACCTGTCCATGTGGCACAGGCAATAACCATTTTATTAACCTGTGACATGTGTTCAACTGTACCCCAGATATGTCACACTCATGGTGTCACCACAGTGACATACCCCATTGTGGAATATGACTGCAGACCATCCTCGTGCTTACACATGTACACCTACAACACAAATGGTTAACATTATAGGGACTGCAATCAACCAGTGTTACTAACAGCTATAATGCATCATTGCTGGATGGCTACACTACCTGCCATTTATGCATTACACTTTACTCCTTACATGTTACATTGCAGTACTGTGGTACAATGTAGTACAGTCACCATGTGCATCAGAACCATATCAGCCTGTCCTGCATTGATGGTATGAATGACAGGGATGTGACACAGGTATCATCATATGCACAGGGTGTGATGTTGGTTTGCCAGAGGCCATGGGTGGGCCATACATTTGACACCATGTGAGTGGGTGAGAGGTGTACTGTGGTGAGCTGGGAGTGGTGATGTGGTGTGTGTAGGTATGGGGTTGTTCTAGGTGTGTTTGTATAGTTTGTGGGAATGCATGCACACACTTCTGCCATGTGGCTACCCTACACAGGTGTTTATGGACAGTTGCAGACCATACCTGGCAGGGTGTGCAGTTCACTGCTTCCAGCCATAGACATGTGAACTGTGCCTGCCAGGGTTTCCATGGGCACATCCAGGTACACACCTAAATGTGCTACTCTCACTTGCTGATGACAAATGTCCACTGGTACCAAGCCCCTCCTGGGACTGGTCAGGACCATGTGCATGTGGCTTGCTGTGGTGTGGTGTAGACAGCACACCCCCTGCACTGCCCGGGCTGCTACTGCCACTATGGGAGCCTCTTGGTGTCCTGACACATTCACTTTGACTGCCAGCTGTTGGTGTTGCTGGCCCTCATCCACGTGGCCATTGCCACATCACCACCACACATTGAAGCATGGACACACCATGGATGATGAGGGCCATTATCTCACTATGCCATCTATCTGTGAGCTCGGTATAAGCACGGATGGCACCAGACAGTTCACGGAGGTTGTCGCTTACAGACGAGAGAGCAGCCCTCTGCAGCCTCAGGCCCTGTCTGGTGTAATGGTCCATACATGTCTGCGCCACCATGACAGCCTGAAACATGCACCAGCTGGTAGCAGCTATGTCGCCTGTGCCAGGAGCATGAAGTCCAGTGGCCCTACCATGAGCACCCTTGAACATCCGCCTATGTGGTGCCCTGCCGGACATCTGGCTATGCTTGCTGCAACCGGACACAGTAGGCATGGTTATCACACTTTCCTGTGCACTAGCACCAAACACCAGCTGCCCCTCCACTATGGCCACTGGTGATGGAGTATGTATAGGCAATAAACCTGTGTGTGGGGTTGCGGTGGCTAAAAGGGGGATGTCAAATGTTGGTGCAGTGTCAGCCCTAGACAACCCCACGTGTGCCTCAACAGTACTAGCATCATCTTTTGTGTTTGTATGGACACCAACATCAAATTGCATGCAGGAGGACCCTGACCCACCTTGCCACCTGTGGGGGAAAACAATAAACACACTTTAAAACCTGTACAGCATTGCCTAACAGTACACACACACACACACACACACACACACACACACACACACACACACACACACACACACACACATACACATGTCCGTAATACCTACCTGTCCATGGCTTTACAGACAGTCCCACATATATGTCCATGTGGTACCCCATCCTGCATCACACTTGTTAACATACACACATTGATACCACTCCTTAACATATCAGTCCTCTAAAGGCCTACACAGGCAGTCACACCACAAGACCTGTTACTACATTACCTGCCTGACCTGTGTGTAGTGGTTTTACATGGTCTTACTGCTGTCATTCGGCATGTACCCTCTGTATGTCTGGACATCATGAGCATGGCCCCTATATGTGTGGCTACTATGTTCTGTCCATAATATCATGCACTGGTGTGGCATGTGTATGTAATGCTCACTACATGCCAGATATGCTGCTCATTCAGCCTATCATGTGACAACTGTAATATATGGACACACTCCCTGGTGTTGACTAGTACTTCTCCAATGCACCTGTAGTGCTGCATACATGGGTTGTAGGTGACCTCCCTGCTGAATGCAATATTAAGAGTATACCTGGTGTCTACTTTGACTCTCGATGCCTGTTCCATGCTACAGACCATATTATACTATCAGCTGTCCTGTGATTACACACATGACAGGTATTCCTGGTGTGTAATGTGGCAGTCCATGTCCATGTACTGCATGGTCCCAAAAGGCGGTACAGCTGTATGAACACCCCACAATCTCACATGTGCATACATGGCCACCCACACAAACACACACATGCACACACACATCCTACATGCATCCACCTGCCTCCACTTCACCAGAGTGACCCTACATATAAACTAACTAACCACCAGGATGCACACACACACACACACACACACACACACACACACACACACACACACACACACACACACACACACACATACAGGTGAGGATGCACAATGATAGTACACACAGTCCTTCTATTACCCATCTGTCAACATGCAGAACATATGGTACAGTACAGCATGCAGTTCACCTATAGGCAATCCATGCTAGCAACAGTATACATGTGTGTGATACATGTGCTGTGTCATGAGGTGATGCCCCTTCCCCTGGATACCACTGCAGCCATGTACACAGTACTGCTGTGCACCTGTTATGCACCCTGCCATGTACTGTGCACCACACCTCACAGGTGTATGACCCATTGTGGAATGTGTAGTACCATGTCAGTTATGTCAGCTTTAATGCTCACAGTCCCTATGTTTTCCAGCAACACATACCTGGGATGATATGTGGACAGTTGTCATTTGTGAATACCTGATGTACAGCTCTCAACATTAGCGGACCATGTATGACCAATACAATACTCTTACACTAACAACCATCATAACTTACTGTGGCTATGGGGAGTGTACACACCCTTCCTGATATGACACACCCATCCGTGATCTGCATTGGGACCACATTACTGCATATCTTAACAGTACATGGGCCCGATATGTGGCATATGTCTTGTACTTTCACATGCAGTGTCTACGGAATGTGTTAGGTGTGTGGATGCTGACCATGATGCATACACTCTGTGTGGGCATGTGTGCTATGATGGTTTGATGCACCTCTTGTGTGTACTACAGCAGTCACTACTCCTGGCAGGCATATACCAGCATGGGCCATCTGCAATTGCCATTGTATGTTCAGTCTGCCCTACACATGTCCCCCTCATTTGCATGATTGCAAGGTCTACTCATGTGCACATCCCTTGGTGTTCACACACTGCTGTCACTATTGATGTGGGGGTAGGGTTACATCTGCCACAGGTCCTGAACCTGACTATGTGCAGATACTGCCATTCTTAACATCCTTACGTTCCCTGCTGCAGTGCACTGGTGTGTCATGCTGACACTTTCCCCTCCTTCAGCCTTTTTGCAGATGCATGACAAGTAAGCCCTACACATGTGTGTCACTTTGCAGTGTCCCATACACTGAAAGCACATATTACAGCCTAGCCCCAGCTGATAATGTGGACTGCTGTAATGCCATATGCCATAGTGTATCTCTGCAGCAGTTGCCATTGTCCTACAGATATATACACTGGTGTTGCACTGTATATGGGTGTTGTTCCAAACATGTACCTATTGTTGGCAACGTCCCCCACCATTATGTTATTCTCTGTGGACACATTCCGCAATGACAGGATGTTAGTTATCATGCAGGTGTCTGACATACCCTTCCAGTACTCCATCATGGTCACACTTGTGATGCCATGCATTTCACAGCAACAATACCTGCACATGTACAGCATGCATTCTGGGTAGGTGTGTTAGATGTGTACATGGAATTTACCATCGCCATTACATGCCTGGTGTGTTGGCAAGCATCTACATAAACCATACTCACCAGCTACAGGCTGCTGCCTTGTTGGTATCCCGGAGGGGCCTAAATAAGAGGGTTAGAGATGCAATGCCAGTGGCCACACCTGTGGCAGTGCTACAGGGTGGGTGCAGTATTACAATACATCAATGGTACATTTCCACAATACTACCACATTTAGACATTTGTTTATCACTACTATGCATCAACACAATATATCTATGACATGTCAGATATGTATGATCTACCTGTACCGATGCAGATGTATATGCAACAGTGGTCTACTGATGTGCCCTTTATCCTTACCTGAATGCTCCTCGGCCGGTGTGTGGGTGACACCCACCTCTACAAAGGTGTCTAGCGGTTGGCGGCTGACCGGATGGGCAGGTGCCACGAGGCTGGCCAATAGCTCCTCCACACGTTGGGGGGGGAATGGATGGCATGGCCACCCCCCTGTGGTTAGGTGATCCCCCTGGACTGCAGCAGCATGCCGACGGGCATTGTGAAGCTGTTCAGTACAATGATACCAGACCTGCTCATAACTGCAGTTGTGCAGTCTGACATCATTGACCCTGTGGACTAGGTCATTCCACAGGTTGGTCCACACCTGCTGGTCATGTGCGGCCCTGCCAAACAGCACAGGGTAGTGCTGGATTAAGTATGTGATCAGCACTTCATTCTCTTCCACTGAATACATTGGCAAACATGCATGTGACTTCTTGGTTGAAAGACATAAAGATGGAAGCAGGTCTGAGCAACTCATACAGCAAGGTTACCACAGTTCTTAATACACATCTCTGTAACCCCCCCCACCATATCAGCTACAACAAACTGTACACACAACTCATTAGGTATGGCTACAGCTTACCTACCAGTGGGACAGATATTGTATTGTGCCACACTTTCTGCTATGTGATTGTAGCCATGTTCCCTACATGGACACTATCATTGCTGGCCTGTTACAGACTATTCACCTGCATGCCATTGTCAGGGCCACTGTGGTTCCATACATGCCTGTGGTATGGCTGCTTTGTGCTTGCTGCACATCTGACATTCTGTGTTATTGGGGATATCTATGCATGCTGTTGGACCTGTTCCGGTATTGTGAAGACTATTACTATCAAAATATGTTCTATAACAGAGACAGAATAACTTATATGTATTATTGGCCAGCAGAACCACCTCTCCAGACCCATCTGCCCATTTTACCTGGCCACAACACATGTAAGTCCCACCCTGGGGCCCCCTCATGTACTAGTCCAGCAATATCGTCAGGTGGAACCAACCCAGGGGGTGCTGTCCCCCCATGGGGGCACACGCAGACATGTTCCTGTTCCCTGAGGTTAGGTCCAGGGTCTGTTCCATAACGGGTTCCACAGACATATGTGGGATGTGCTACATCACTCTGAGGCATCCAGTACACATTCACAGGGTCAACATGCTCCTCCTGCTCAGCTTCCAGAACAGGCACCTTCAGGACATGGACTGCTGTTGTGAGTAGCAGTGGATGGGAGGCTTGTTCCCATTGTGTCCATAGTGGGGCCCATGGGGTGTCCACATCACAGACCAGACACACCATCCAGGGTGTTCAACAACCATGTGTCACATACCACCCGTGTAGACTGTCCTGTATATCTACCAACCCTGACCACCTCCACAACTATACCTGCCATACTTCCCCATATTCCCATTCCATGCTTCACAGATGAAGGCAATGTGGTTCCAACAAGGGGTTAACATGTGACATACCCATCCATGTTGCACACACTGCCAGCTGTAGATATCTGTGTGCATTGCTATGTCTGCTGTGGTCTTGCACATACCATGCATCACTGCAGTAGTAATATAGGGGACATGTATTTACATACATATATGTTTGTGTGTGTGTGTTTGTATATATGTAGTCATGTGCATATAGGTATATATCTATATATGTGTAGATATATGGGATGTATAAATGTGCTCATAGAGATGTCTACACATGGGTATCTGTATGTTTGTGGACATACATGTGTGTGTATATGTATATATATATATATATATATATATATATATATATATATATATGTATATGTGTACACATATGCATACCTATATGTGGGGTACATTCAGACATCATGTCCACAATCTCACAACACCTTCCTGCACAGTTACACTGTTCTGTTGTGCTACAACACAGAGAGGTGCCACATATGGACACAGCCTGACATCAGGGGGGTATATGTAGGACCTGATTGCAGGTAACTCTATTACACACCTATGGCATGCCTGCATGCTACATTACAGATTAACATGAGTATCTTGCAAGGGGTGGGCTGGGGGTCCCATGTGTCCATCATAGTGGCATTACTTCCACCACCAGCTATTGGCCATGTAATATACATACTTCCCATTACACAACACACACTATGTTGGTTTACATCTTGGCAGTCAGTGTTGATCTGCACAGTTGACAGTTATGGCCCACTACCCACAGGGACAGACACTATTGTCCATAGCAGTTGTTGAGTTGATCATCATTACAACACCTGATGCATATATACTTTACATACCTGTTGTGGGAATGATGTCTGTTCTGGATAGTTTCCTGGATGTTAGTATAGTTTTCTTTTCCTTTGGCGCTTGCTTTGCCTTAGGCCTTTTTTTTTCTTTCTCTCTCTCTCTCTCTCTCTCTTGGCCTCTCTCCAGTAAATGGATTGAGCTGCTTTGAATAGATTGCAGCATGGTTTTGTAGGTGATGCACATGATCAGGTGATGGCCTATACACAAATCAGTGTCTGTCACTTGCTAACTGCATGCAGCTTGCTGTGTAGTAATTCAAATTACCACTGTCATGGCAACCACCTACTATAAATCCCTACATCATGTGGGCGTGGTACCTTTACCTTACCTGTGTAATGGACATCCTTCCTGTGTGTGGGCATCAGTTTTACAGACAGCAGGTAGCAAAACCTCTTACAGGACAACCTGCACACTCAGGCCAGCTACATATTTGTGGGAGGTTCCAGAACTACAGACAGAGTGTGAGTAGGATTGTTGTATGCATTGTATAGTACTGGCGTTACTGGGTTTGTGTGTACATACTGGTTTACCTTGGAATGCTGTCTGTCTGCATAGCTGTCAACTGTGGGTCTATTCTCTTGATGGCCAGAGGTGTGCGTATTATGTTTTGTCTGTCCACCACACAGGTCTTGTGTCAGATATTTCACTGTCAGTGTGTGTGTTGAGTGCTATCAGTACATGGCTACATCCATTTCTGTTTCTAACTTCAAATTCCTGACTAAGGGTATGTTGCAGACTATGGCCAAGGCGCTAGAGTGAGAGACAGAAAATAAAGCTGCTTTTGGATCCTGTGCTGACTCCTGTTGTTTTGCTGTGCTGCTTTGCTGTGTTCAACATTGTTGCTGCTGTTTTCATGGCTAGTGATCCTGCATTAAATATCCCTAGGATTTTTAGAGAAGAAAACCCTGGTTCTTCTCAAAAGACATTAGATGGTTTTTTCAACACTAATTCAGAACGTAATTATGATCGTCCTGAAAGGACTGCAGTTACTGAGAATGTAGTGGATATTCCAACATGGGAGCGCTTCCTTGCAGAAACTAGGAGCAAACGCTCGAATAATCCATTTGCGAATATTGGTAAGTGCCCCTTGGACTTCACTACTGAAGTTAAAGCTATTGTTTCTAAACTTACGAATTTAATGCATAAAGAAACAGCAACATATTATAATGTGAACAGTTTATCTAGATATCTTGAATTAGATATCATTCCCAGAGGTCTTAGAGCTATAAAATTCCCATCTGAATCATTTAATGTTTCATGTCAAATAGACAAATCTTTTCAAACTAGATGGGAGTGTGCTGCACATCAATGCTCGAGGGAATGGATAAAAATTCAAATAGAAAGAGACAATGTTAAACTTGTCAATTTAAAGAAAGATATTAATGTAGTGTGCAATAACTTGGTTACTGTGTTAGATCGCAATAGACTGGATGCCTGTTTTAGAGATATTCAAGACAAAGTTCATATTTTAGAAAAGAAAATAATTGATCAAAAGATGCATAAACTACAAAGGGACTTGAGAGACTTTGATAAAGGTAATGTGTATCTTTTTCGTAATAATCAACGTACTCGCTTTGTGGCTCAATCATCCAATCAGAATCCAGATAACAGAGAGAGACTTGCTAGTACCTCTAGCGTTAATACACCCAATCAAACTTCAGACAGATGTCTCAATGATGTAGAGACCAATGAATTTCCAGGTCTGTCGTCTCCAGCGAATCGCCAGTTTTTTCCAGATCATTTTCGGAACCCAGGTTACGCACAATCACGGAAAAGAGGGTTTGGCGAACAGGAATACTACAGAAATGGGCCTCAGTGTCCTTGGAGAGACAATAAAAGAACCAGATAGTATTGAACTTTGTTTGTTAACAAATAATGTGGTTAACCTATCTTGTTTTGACATTTCTGAACATTTCTTATCAGTTCTAAATTGTGGTCTTAAATTTGTACCCACGGTACTTCCGAAACTGTATGAATGTAAAATTGAGCTGTATAGTTTTATTAGGAAGCTTCATATGTGGTACTATTTTAATGTTTTAGTGCCTAAGAATGACATTGTGCATGGTTCAAGTTCCGAGTATTCTATTTCAGACTCAGATGAGTCGTTTGTTTCGCGGTGATAGTGAAGTTTATGAACAGAGGTATATTGATACCTCGGGTGTTAAGGTGAACAGCACCTTTATGCCTCCGTTTAGTCATGAATGCATTAAGAAACTACACGCGATGTTAGAATTTGAATTAGAATATTATTTAAATCATTTTAATAAGAATAAAGTTGAATACAATTTATCTAAATTAGAATGGCTGGAATTGAAGAATTTTTCACAACAGACAGAACTAGTTATAAAGCCATCTGACAAGGGGAACAAAATAATAATTATGCATAATGGTCAATATTTTAAAATGTGTTGGGATTTATTGAGTGACTCAACAGTTTATAGTATAGTTCATTAGGATGCCATTGAACAAGCTAAAGTTAAATATATTAATTTAATTCACAAAGGCCTTTGCCTAGGATTTTGGTTAGATAAAGATGTGAAAGGGAAATTTTGTCTAAGGGATACTGGACCAGCATATTTTTATTGCCTCCCTAAAATACACAAAGACCCAGAAAATCCACCAGGCAGACCGATTGTGTCTGCCAGGAAATATTTTTTGCACAATTTAGGTGTAGTGTTGCATAAAGTGTTGCTAAAGGAAGCAGTTTGTCTTCCTTCTTATATTAAAGACTCTTTTGACTTTTTGGACAAAATAAAGTCAATTACGTGGAATAAAAATATGTTTTGGGTCACGTTAGATGTTAAGAGTCTTTACACAAACATTCAACATAAATACGGCCTAGAGGTTGTATAAGACTATGGGAGATAAGCCATTAACTCACTATGTGCTTGATTTGACACAATTTTGTTTAGAAAACAACTACTTTTGTTTTGACAATTTGATTTTTCAACAGAAGCAGGGAACAGCAATGGGTGCTCCCTTTGCACCTATGTATGCAAATATTTTCATGGGTCTTGTAGAAAGGGAATGTATCTATAATAATGAATTTGTACAAAAATATGTTAAATTGTATTATAGATTTATTGATGACTTAATATTTTTATGTGAAGGAGGTAAGAATTATGTACAAAACTTTGTCCAAGAGATTCAATGAAATAGATTTAACATTTGTTTTGATGGTTTACAGTGTGGAAACACAGTTAACTTTTTAGATGTGAATGTACAGGGTATTGATGGTCAACCCATCTTAACTAGCTTACATAGAAAGTTTGAAGAGCCAAATGATTTTTTGAAAGCTGATAGTTGCCATCCCTTTCATGTTATCAATGCTTTACCATATGGGGAATTCTTAAGAATTTCACGTTTATGTAATACTGATGAGATATTTTTTAAAGAGGCTCATGAAATTAAAAAGATGTTTTTGAGAAGAAATTTTGATAAAAAGTTAGTTGAAAGTGATATTGATAGAATTATTAAACTTAGATTTGATAGATTTAATAAACAAAAAAGTAGAGATATTTTTATATCTAATAAAACTAGTAATTGTGTAGATAATTTATTTATAGTATCTAAGTATAATATTTGTAGTAATATGATCAAATCAAATATATTACATTTTTGGGAATTTTTAGACAACTTTGATGAATTAAAGAATTTAAGACAAAAAAATTAATTTTTTCTTATACAAAAGGTAAAAGCATTAAAGATTTTGTTGTACGGACTAGGTTTTTTAAATTGATTGTGAAAATACCCATCCAGTTAACTATTTTGGGTACTTTTCCATGTGGAAAATGTCAAGCTTGTTCATATATATATATATATATATATATAGAACTTTTTTTAAAATTAATAACAAAAATTTTGATTTAGAGGGCTCATATAACTGTAGAACTAATAGGGTAATCTATGCCCTCAAATGTGGTTGTAATAAATTTTACATCGGTCAAACGAAAAGAATGTTTAAGGTTAGACTTTTAGAACATCTGAGGGACATAAGAAATAAAAAAATGGAGAGCCCTTTAGCCTTACATTTTTGTGAATTTCACAATGGCAGTAGTGAGAGTTTAAAAGGTACCATTTTACAACAGGTAGCTAAAATGGAACCTGATGAATTAGTTGTGGGTAGATTACTTTTAAAGAAGGAAACTACTTTTATTTTAAAATATGACACCTTAGTACCTAGAGGCTTGAATACAGAATGTAATTGGAAGAATGTTATTTAGCTTGTAGTTGCATATTAATTTTATTGATTAATTGTTTAATGATGTAATTGAATGATTTTTGTGACTATATAAAGTGTGCTTTGGTATTGTTATTTTACTCCTTGAAGGCTTATTGTGGCCGAGGCGCTAGAGTGAGAGACAGAAAATAAAGCTGCTTTTAGATCCTGTGCTGACTCCTGTTGTTTTGCTATGTTGCAGACTATCCTGTAACACCAGCGAATTGCTTAGTGTATGACAACAGTTATACACATATGGGCCTGTGTTCCAGCCTCTGTCCTCCACCTACATACCAGGCTTTGCACATATGACATGCTGTCAGGGGTTGTTCTGTAGTGGGCTGTGAGTATGTCATACTGCCATTCCTGCCATCAGTCCACTGCTGTTGTGTCCCCCACACATATGGTGGGGTTGGGGTCATATATGTGTGGGCTTCACCTACACAATACATGTGTGCCCTTATGCACCCCAGAGGCCAGTGTATGTAATAGTGGTATATGGCCCTGTATTAGTGAGTCTGGGGGGATGCACCATAACTAACCTAGGCTGTTACAACATGTGGGGATATCAGGGGTGAGCTACCTTAAGGTATCTGGATGTACATTACCAAACAATCCGCCTTGAGTAAATACTGGCCTACTGCCACCTGCCATACAGACTGTTCTCTTTGTCAGTGTGCTTGTGATGGTGTCAGTTATGCCTTGTTATGTAACAGTTACATCCCATTGTGTCAGCTGAGCTCTTTACCACCTAGGGATTGTCTACAGAGTGTAGATAAAGGCTGCTGAACTATACATCTGCATTACTTACTTTTGATTGTTTGGTATCTTGTGGCCCAGTCTGTCTTTACTATTGTACTACTTGAAGGAATTGGCCTGGAGAGCAACATTTGTAAACCTTTCCTGACTATTGTATTATTATAACTGTTTCACAGTTGCATTACTCAGTTTATTTGGATGTCCGTGTCTAAACAGCTATATGACATGGCATATACAATTGTAATAGTACACAAATAAAGCTTTCCCATTTATGCAAACCTATGTGTGGTGTTATATCCTTTGACCTCTCTGTGGGTATATGTTGCAGGCAATGATTGTCATTTGTATGGGTGGCTCATACAGTGTCCAATTGGTAAGGTGGTAACTGTAGGCATAGTGGCTGTTCCATACTGTGTGCACCATCTACATATGTATATTACTATACATATCTCTGCGTGTGTATGTGTAGTTACATATATATGTGTATATATATATATATATATATATATATATATATATATATATATATATATATATATATATATATATATATATATATATATATATATATATATATATATATATATATTTATATCTGTATCTGCATATATGTGTCTGTGTATATGTATCCTAGGGATGTTGATTACTTCCACATTGTACATTCCCTATGGGAGCCGGACTGTACTGCATGATATGTTACTGATACCAGCCTGACATCATACATGTGGGATGGAGTTCTGTTAACATCTTGTGCCCATGACATGTCAGGTCCTCGGTATGGGATTTGCAACAGTTGGTAGTGTATTGCAGGCAGATGAGTTTGGCTGTGGGGGGGGGATACCTATTCATACAAGACGTATGTTGTTTGGGGCCTCTCAACCCCATTAACGGTGCATGTGGATATATATGTTTTTGTTATGTTCCCATTGTTATCTACAGATGTATGTCCGTATATATCTATATATATATATATATATGTATATATATATATCTCTGCTTACATATATATAACCTGCTGTATGTGTATATATATATATATATATATATATATATATATATATATATATATATATATATACACATATAGATGTCGACATATATATCTATAGATGTATGCATTTGTATGCTTATATGTCTATATTTATATATATATATATATATATATATATATATATATATATATATATATATATATATCTATATTATATCTATATCTACATGTATAGATACGTTTTATCTCTTAAGATATTAATATATATATACACACACATATACATCTACATGTTGGAATACATTCCCTGTACTGTTGAATGACTGTGCTGGATATGATTGTGAAAACATCAGGTTTATGTATATCTGAGATGGCTTAGTGGTAAATCACTTTGGCTATGGTGTGCAGGGTGGTACTGGCAGTGAGCCTTGCAGAGGCAGTTTATTTTGTTAATGGGCAGCACAAGGTCCATTGGATACAGAGTGATTAAGGCACTTTTGAGCATTTATAAGCAGGTCTGCGTGAGGGTAAGCAATGCTAACCTCCAGTTAAATATGTTTACAGACAGATAGCTTCTAAATTGCTTAACCTGTGAAGGCATTGCTTACCCCCCCGGGCAAACAGGCTTAAACCCACTTACTGCTGCTTAAAAGTGCTTACTCCTACTTACCCCCATGCTAATTTCTTTAAAAGAAAAGAAAAAAGGGTTGATAGGAAAGTGGTAAAAAAGGGGCACAAAGAGGGAAAGACAATAGGGAAAATAGCTAGGGATGCGCAGGAAGGGTGTAGGGAAGGTCCATAGCTCCCCGTTTCTTCTACAGCAACAGGTGTGCATATACACTGAATTTGAAGGTAGATTTGGACACTCAAACCCCTGAGAGAGGGGGTGAGGACAACAATTATATGTTGTGATGCCAGTTAGATCTGATTACATGTTTCCAGTGGCCATGTGCGCGAAATGGACAGCTATATATTGGGCATGATTTTTTTTGGGAACAGATTGCCTTTTTTTTTCAGGTGAAAGTGGGATGTTGGGGAGGGGTAGTAGGTATATTTGGGGAGGTAGGTTGGGTAGATTAACAGACAAGACAGATGACTCATACGGGGCGGAATATGACATGTGAGGGTTAAACATTTTGATGGGGAGAGGTGTTGAGAAATCAGAAGCCCATGAGTTCCCTAGTGGAAACAGTGGGATTGAGGTCCCCACCCATGGACGGTCACCACTGCACCTTCACAGCCCTGATGGTGGCTGTGCTGGGAGCTGAGTTGCACAGCCAGACTGACCCTCTAGTCGTGACACACGGCCCTTGAGTTGACGTAAAAGATCACCAAGCTGCTGACTGAGCTCTCTATGCACCACGACCCGGACCTGGCGACGGGTGACAGGTACCTGTCTGCACCTGCTCCCAGGGGGGGGGGTGAGCCCCATCCCCTGAGGTGGTTCCACCTGAAAGTGATGGAGGACCAACAGACGAGGAGGTCCTGGTTTTGGCCCCAGACATGCTGGTGCCCTGTGCCACGAACAGCTGAGGTGGGACAGGTGGGCCCGCTGGGACCGGCCTTCCCAAACATGCTATAGTGTTTAGATTTTATCATCATATGTGGGTTAGTAATAGTTAACACATTCCAGTGTTAGGTATAACAGCATGCATAGATATTCCCATTAACCCAGACACCAGATATGGAACAGTTGCTGAGGAAACAGAACACATGCATATATGGGACCACAGTGGTAATAACAACAGCATGCAGGTACATTGATGGCATCATGCCACCAATGTTGGAATAATTCAATACAGCACATGCATGGAAACAAATATAAATATTTATCAACCAATAGGACATAATCAGAACATTGGAGACATTACATACCGGTTGGGGTAGGTATGTAGTTTATTGATGGAGATATGGTGGTGGAGGGAAGATTTCAATTAACAACTAGTATATTCCTGTAGTCCACATTACTTTCCTAGTCAGTGCTGTTTTCTGTACCTTACAAGTATTACTACACTACCCTTTAGCCTTAGTATGGACAGTGATATGGCTATCATCATCGTTATACACTAACTGGTTTTACCTGCAGTATACACCTCTTACCTGGTATACCTGTGGAGGAAATGTTTGTTGTTAATACTAACTGTTTCTACACATACTCCCAGATTACAGATTGATGTTGTGCACATAGCTATCCAACCTTTTCTGCACAGACTCTGGCCATGTCGTGACCACATGCAGATGTACTGGGACATATCTAGACTATTGCCCTCTTCAACCTTTATTGACTTGACACACACATCTACATATTTTCCTGTATAGTTGTATTATGTAGCACAGTGTGGGTGATGGTGATCAGTGATACATTATTATTCAGAGAAACTGCAACACTCACTATTCCCTACAATACCAGAGTAAACAGTGCCAGTACAGGGTATAAAGGTTTTTATTTCTCAGAACAGAGTTTGTATCTAACGTACCTGTGGGAGCAATGATTGTTAGCACTACCTGATTGTTGCCACACAAAGTTCCAGATTGCACATTAGTATTATGCACATACATCTCACTCTGTTACTATACACACTCTGGTCAGAGCTTGACAATATGGGGGTGTAGATATGACATTCTTGGTTTATAACACTACTAACAGTTTCAGGAGTTGCTACAGTGATAGGTTTGTTCTCATAGATGTTTGACAATCACTTGTATTCCCTGTTTGCTGGCTAAAGATCTGGGATCATCCCACAGATTTCCCAGGGGGACAGGCGGCAGATATGGGCCCATATACTGGACATTCTCATCTTATCTGTACAGTTGTGGGGTATGATTCTGTATGTAGCCTACTTCCACTCCCAGGATTCAGACCATGGCTGTGTCTGCTACAACTCAAAGACTGTCTTTCAGAGTTGTGTGTGTGCTATATAGATATTGCTGTATATCTCTTATCTGCTTTCTGTCTTATATTTCTGCTGTGCTTTGGCATTCTGACCTTGTATTACAGCACTGTTATACAGATTTCCTAGACAGTTATATTTTGTAGGACAGTGTGGGCCACAGTGATGAGTAATACCTCATTATTGAGAGCAACTGCATCAGTCACAATGCCATACCATACCAATGTAAACAGTACCAGTACAGGGTAACATTCTTGTATTTCTGGACACAGTGTTGGTATCTGGCAGGCCTGTGGAAGAAATGTTTGTTAGCATTACCTGAATGTTGCCAGACACAGTACCAGTTTACACATTACTATTATGCACATACATCTCACTCTGTTACTGTACACACTCTGGCCCAAGCTTGACAGCATGAGGGTGTAAATGGGACATGCGTGGCTTCTTACTCTCATAAGGTTTTGGGGAGTTGCTAGTGTGCCAGCTTTGTTCTCATAATAGATGTGTGTCAATCAGTTATATTTCCTGTTTGCTGCCTATACATCTGGGATCATCCCACTGATTTCACAGGGGGACAAGTTGACAGGCACCAGATATGGGCCACTTTACTGCACATTCTGGACATATATGTATAGTTGTGGGGTATGATTCTGTATGCAGACTACTCCCACTCCCAGGATTCGAACCATGGCTGTGTGTGCTACAAATACAACACTTTACATCTCAGTTGCATGTGCTGTTCAGGTTTTGTTCTCTACCTTTTCCATGTTTTCTGTCTCTGTGTCTCTCAGTTCTACTAAATGGCCAATGGGGATTACGCCAGTCATATACAGGCATTCCTACACATTCTATTTATGGTGCACAGTGTGGGTAACGGTGATTAATACAACAGTACTATTACATGATTGCAAATCTACATTACCATATGATATCAGAGTATACACATGCAGTCCAGCAGTTAGAACTTTATTGTCAGGCTATTACACTTTATTTACATACAAACTATATAAGACTCTTCCTGCCATATTCTCCGGTGTATACTGTACTTGCCTTGAACAATACAGGTTTTATGCACACAATTAATTTACTAATACTTTTAGTTTTATTTCCTATGACAGTAAATGCATGAGTATTACTGACCTGCCTCATGTTGCAACCTCGCCAGGCGACTTACATAGGCCTCCTGGTACATGGTCTGCTCCATAACAGCTGCAGGGGACATAAGAGGAATATTTAGCCATACCTATCCATGATATACATGAGCTGGCAATTATTACACACATAGTGGGGTGATGCTTACACACAGCTGGGACATCCCCTGCTGTTCTAGCCTCTTGGATCCACTGGTCCAAGAGGTCCCCCTTACACCACTTCAGGTCAGCATAGTGATGCCTGACCTACTCACCAGTTTGGGGTATGCCAGTGACACTGGTGAGGTCACAGGCGAGACGGTCCCAGGCTTCCACCTTATACTGGGAACCCTGGTACTGGCCCTGCAAGCAGTCTCTGCTCATGATCTTTGACAAGGAGTCCTGCCATAACTCTGGACTCCTGGATGCACCAACACTGCACCCGAAAGTGCACACCTTCTCCCCTTCCTAACATGGTGCCTGCAATGGGAAGCTACAACCAGTTATGAGATGTATTCCCACCTGTTGGGTTTAAGTAGGGCCAATTTCCCACACTTTTCTGTGATTGGCTGGTTTTGAAAAGGCTAAGCTATGGGCAAACCTGCCTACCTAAGGGTGACATTGTTTAAAGTGGTATACCACTGGGCACACTGAGTTAGCTGGTCTACACATTGCTTACACCTCCTAAGATGGCCTGTGCAATGCTTAGCATTGCTTACATTAGACTTAGCATTATATTTTCTTTTTGGCATTGATTTCTTATTCATTATATCTTATATGTATGCCTGGTATCCATGATTCATGTTTACGTACACTGTATGGGGTCCTTGTGTTTTATTGGGGACTTCAACACTCTATTACAATTACACCTCACTTCTGGGCTTACTGCTGTACTCCAATTCACATATTTATGTTATGTAGTCGGTTATGGAACATATGACTGTATACTGATTCCTTTCACAGGTTCAGTTTGATTGTACTATAGTGAGGCCTTGTTTGGTGATACCTCATTCTACTGCACTGTTGTGATGGCTTGGTGGTTAACTACTGTGACTATAGTGTATAGGGTCCTGGGTTCAAAACCTGCAAGGCTATTTATTTTGTTGCTAGGCAGAACAATGGTTGTTGGATACAGAGTGATTAAGGCACTTATGAGCAGTTGTAAGCAGGTTTGCGCAGGTTTGCACCAGGATAAGCAATGCTAACCCCCATTTAAATATGATTACAGAGAGTTAGCTTCTAAATTGCTTAGCCTGTGTTCACATTGCTTACCCCCGTGCAAATGGGCTTAAACCCACTTACTAGTGCTTACATATGCTTACTACTGCTTATTGGTGCTTACACTTGCTTACTGGTGCTTACTCCTGCTTACAATTGCACTGAGGTAGACAGTTATATGTAATGGTTTTTGGGAAGGTGGGGGATTTGGAGCTGTAAGGAGTTGTCATTCATTACACATTTTACCTTCCATTTGTGTCCATGATTCCTGTGTACATGTACTGTAAGGGGCACATGTGCTTATCTGGGGACTTTGCAACATTATGACACTGACACCTCACATGTGCATTTAATGCAGTACTCTAGTTCACAATTAAATGTTATTTAGTAGGTTATTCAGCAAGAAAATGTTCATAAACTGATTTCACATGGAAAATGGAATGTGCTGCAGTGGGACTTGAACGGGGAATGCCTGCTCGTAAGGTGAATGTTCTGCCCACTACACTATTGCTATACTGCTTCATTTGCATATATCTTCCTTGTTATCCTCTTCAGCCATTTAAGCTGCATTAACCGTAGCTAAGTGATGGGCATACCAGCGCAACTACAGTTAGCCTTAATCGGATTTTTAATTAAAAAAAAAGGGTTTGTTCATTTTATTTGTATTTACTTGCTGTTGTACACAAGGGTGAATGTTGGTGGTGATATCTGGACACCTATGAGTGGTCTTACTCATTTCTTAGGCCTTTCTGCTGTTCTGCATTGCGAGGGCATGTATATTTGGAGAGCTCTGCTCTCAGATACACCCCCTGCACTCTTACACGCTCCATGTAAGATTAGGAGCTCAGGCAGCACGCCTCATTAATATGCATGGCACGCTGCCATCCTGCTCCTAAATGGATGCTTCCATGCAGGACTAAGCTAGTCCTGCATGGAAGATTAGTAAAAACGGGGGATTGTGTTAACACAGTATAAATAGTTTACATTGTGCCATAACTTATGTGAGAATAAACAAAGAGAGCACATTGAATTTGCACTATTTACACACTTCTATTGCTATTTTGGCTTCTACATCTATGTAGAATGGATTGCCTGTGAGAAAGTGGTGTCAGTGTAAAAGGATATCTGACACATGAAAAGTTAAAGGTAGTTTATACCTGTTCAGCAAAGTTCCTGTTCATAGTCAATAAATAGTTTGATATTTTTTGGCTGTATTATTTTTTGCATTTTGTGCCATCCCTACAGACGTGCAGCCATGACCAGGCAAAAAAGATGTGATCCAAGGAGGAGAGAAATGGATAAACCTGGCAGTCTGCCTTTCTGAACACTACTGCCAGTGCTTATTTGGCATGAGGGACTCCTTTATTGATATATCCTTTACTGATATGTAGTATGAAATGGCTAATGACCTCCACTGCATCACAGAAATTTCACATTTGCATACATAATGTCATCCTTGATGAAATGATCTTTCCAGGCCTAAGCAGGAGGGCCTCAGGGGTGGTCTGATGCAGGTACAGCAGGGCAGGGAAATCCATGAGTAGACAGAGTGAGCAGCTTTAAACTGGGTATAAGCCAATAATGCAAAAACAATTCTGCTAAGACTGTGCTCACAGCGAGGCAGACATGGGTGCAGACAGACATGCACCACATTAATTGTGGTGTACAAATTAATGTTGTATGTGTGGTGGTGGAGGTGGGGAGTAATATTTTGACCCATAGTCTCAGACACAGTAATTATAGTCACAAGGTACCTATGCAGAAGAAAAGGCAAAATATACATTAAGATTGTTGTATGCTTCCTATTTTTTGCAGACAGACAATTAACAGATCTAATGTGGTAATGAGAGGTCACTTCTAAATGCCTGCTATGTAACAGGAAATGTCAGCTATTTCTGGTGGAGGTAGTACTATAGAGTTTCAGGGTATAAATCATACACTTCTATATAATCTCAGGCTTATGTCTGGAAGTTGATGTGCATGCAAATCAATAAATCTATGTATATCTTTAGATATACACAGGCAAACAGCCTCTAAAGCTAGAACTACAGTGCAACTGATTGCAATGCAGCAAACGCTGGGTCATGCCATGCTTAGCACTGAGACTAATTATTTAAATTAGAAAGATAGGAATCATACTGCCACCAAAATTATTTCCATAGCTCTACTGTTCATCAAAATAATATATGTGCAAGCCAGATGGGACTATTTGTATAGCCTGTCCATCTGTTATGTTGGCCAAAGACTACATGTGAGAAGGACAGTCCAAAATGCAGGCAGTTGTCATACTCAAAGAGATATGCTGAAGGTGACTGGCCTGCATACATATAAATGGTATGGTGTAACATCTGTAGGTGGGTGTATTATTCTACATGATATTAACGTCAAGTGGTGTCATGCATCACAGTACTATCTGAGACACATGCAGTTACACTTAGACTTTTCTCATTCTATCTACCATTGAACATTCTGTCCTGTATAATGCAGCTCTCAGTGTTTTTTAATGCTTCTGGTGTCTGTTCCCAGGTTAAAAGGAATGGGTAGGAGCTCATGTATGTGGACAAGTCGCCATAGCAGGGCCGAATCTAGGATGTCAATGGGTATATCTGGAGATGCACACTCATTCAGTGCCATATGGTCACATGTATGTGAGCTACTGTAACAACAGAAGTCTTAATTAGCCTGCATGGTCAAATATGCATAGCACTAACCTGGAGGAACACATATGGTATACTGCATGTTCCAATATGCATAGATCCAACCTAGAGGCACACATATGGTATACTGCATAGTCCAATATGCATAGCTCCAACCTGGAGGTACACATATACTACAAATGCTAGTCTCCCACCCTGCTCCATAGCAGTCTGTTCCCCAGCTGTCTTACATTATTCTATTACTTTTTTCTGTAGATCATCCTGAAACCTATCACTTTCACATTATGATGTCTGTTTATTCATCAGTTTTCTACCCTACCCCATAATGTGCTCTCCATTTCCACGTGCACCTCTGTCATCTGGATTGCTTGTGTATTGGGGTATGCTTACTAACTTGTCTTGCTTGAATAGAACACCCATACTGCACTTAATAGCTCTGTATTAGCTACCTTTGGCATCTCTTACAAAAATATCTTACATACATCAAAAAATGACTCAGCAGTACATCCCACACTAAATGTAATTACTCCCCACCCTATTTAAACCTAATGTGTCTACCACTTACTTGCTTGTTATGTATTTATTTCTCACATTTGGCTCTTTCCTAGTCATCCCACCCCATACATTTTGCCCATATCTTACTAGGTCCATTTGTGTGGGGTACTGTGATTTTAACTGCACACACAGATGATGAACATGAGTGCTTTTTGCATGCATGTACTATACACATGGTTGTGTATATAACAAGACACTGGTGTATGTGGTATAAGCTGTAGTGCATGGTAAACTCTTCACAGCTGCGCTGGTTTAGTTTAGTATCATGGAGAACACCAAACACAAAACTTGAGTATGTGCTTATGTCTTGGGTAGAAACATTTTCCACAATTGCTGGACATGCAGAGTATTCATGTTAGAGTACTTTGACATGTAGGTGACAGTCCTCTTATCCATGAACTGATATTTTTCACTCCAAACATGTCATCATAACCTACATGCATGCAGACCATGTTATGAGTCATATGTCAAACAGTACAACAGGGTATGTGTGAATGTCTGTATTTGTGTAGCTGCATGTCAAAGAGTCTGGTATACATCACTAGCATGTAGCTGTTGTACTATTCCCAATAAAAGCTGTGGTCATGGCGTAAGTTGTAATGAAACTGGAAGAGGTGTTACTTTGTGTGCTGATTCTGCATGGCATGATGATGATATATTATATTTAATGCCAGTTTTATGCAAACAGCTGTAGGCAGGTACCCATCCTGATTTGGTACTTTACATATGTCACAATTTACAGAATAGGCTGAGATATACATGTGACAGTTCCTGTGCAATCTGCTGTTTTATGTGTACCAGTTGCCATGCATTTTATATTGGCAAGACCAGAGAGAATATAAGTATGAGAATCAGTGAACACTTCCATGTCATTAAAACAAAGAATCAAAAAATGCATTATGGAACATTCTTCATTTTCTGGACATTTTAAAATTTTTTAGTTGTGGATTCTGTTACGGTTGAAATTAGAAGAGGGACTTTGAAAAACAAGTTAGAAACACTTGAGTTAAAATGGCAGATTAAATTATTTGTTGACCAGTGATCATGTTTAAATGGATATTTAAATATTAAATGTGTTCTTAAAGAAAAACAGATGTTTTACAATTGAATTAATTAATTTCATTGCATTATGACTGTTGTTCCTTGTTTCTCTGGAAATATTTGATGCTTTTAAGTGCATTGATTGGTTACATTTTCATCATGTGACTTATGAGTGTTATTTAAATAATATGTAGTGTTTCTTTTTACTCATATTTGATGAAGTCAAATTACTGTTAATGAAAATGCTAAACTGAATGTTATGCAATTAAAGTTTTTGTTTTCTTCTTACTATCTTTGGTCTGGATTTGTTTTAAGTATATTTTGGATTATAGCCTGAGGATCTCTGAAACTGGCTTTTAGGGAGTTCGTTTTTTAGCTTCAGCAATCACTGAAAGCTCCTTTGGTGGAGTGAAATGAATACGAAACACTTAAGCCAATGTTTTTGGCAGTTAGTGGAGTTGTTGCAGATTTGGAAACATAAACATTGCATACTTTTATTCAAAGCCATAGCTACAGTGGGGCAAAGGTAGTAGCTACATCAAGCAAAAGCTGTTAAGGGCACTTCTTTTGGTTCTCATCCATGCATTGAGGAGGTGCCAATTTGTGAATCTGCAAAGAGTGTCAGATGAGCTTGCTACTGTTCTGCTGATATTCATTTATTACGAGCATTAGTTAACAAAAATATATGCATCTATGTGTGTGTTAGAAATGCTTGTTTTGATAGGATTCATAGTTTCAAGGGCATTTGTTATCACAACCAACAACACCTTATTGATACCCACCCTTAGGCCATACCCTTTTTCTGGGCAAGGTCAAGTGATCCTGGGGTACATTTGAGGGAACTTTTCTAGTCATCCAGGTACTTTTTGAAGGATTATAATGTAACATAGTAGCAGCTTATTCCAGAGATGAGGGACGTGCTGTGTAATAAATCTATCTCTCCTCTGTATTCTGTTTATGTGCTGATGATGATTTAGGTTCCTGGTTATAGTGTTTGCCTTGTGGAGATAAAAGTGCTAAAGTACAACATGATCTTTAATGGCACAGAGTTGAGACACAGATCTCCACTTGAGTCATTAATGTAGTAAAGAAATAGAGCTTCTACCCTGGGTAGCTATGTGTCTGAAATCTTCTTAGTTAGGCAGCCCTGTGGTCTGTCAGGCTTGAGGAACTGTCACCTCAAGTACACATGTCCATGACTACTGGTTTGTTTAGCAGCTGAGTATTCTCTATGCTGTATTATATAAGAAGTTGTTTACCAAATGAAAGGAAACTACACTTTTTATGTTCCATTTCACCCACCTTTCAGTCATTTATTAAGTAGGGTAATGTCTTTTGTCCATCTCAGGAAGTGTAGTGTGGCAACATATCATCCTTGAATTTGGTTACTGTTCGGACTTTCCTACAGTAAGCAGATTCCCAGTATTCTTTACTTTTTATGGAAGTATGGAAGTACATTTGGTCAAGCTAATTCTATGAACTTGAAACAGAAAGGTTTAGAAGCAAATGAAAAAGAAAAATTAGTAGGAAGGCAAGCCTCCCCATGATACATATGTGGGGCTGACCTCCACAGCATCCTTACATTATTATTCTTACATAAAGGTTACTGAATCTTGGGGGAAATGTGATCAGTAGTAGATAATGAAACTTTGTTTATTTTTTTTCCACTGAGAGAGTAGGTCTGAGGCACATCAAAAACAGCTTACATTCACACACAAACAAGTCACTCCTCTATGGAATGACCAACAGCACAAAAGCAGTTACTCCCTTCATTTGGGAAGCTTAGCACTGCAATGTGAAAACATTTTGTATAAAATAACACCATACAAGCCCAGAAAGACCTGCATGCATGCAGCCCGAAGTACATATGTGCAGTAGGAGCTACGGGTGGGTGAGGATTGGGTGAATGGCGCCATCATTTTTACCATTTCATATGTGCTTTAATACAAAGCTGTGAGTGCCTTGAATATGATGGCGGCACCATGTTTAACATCTTTGCTCTGTGAATACCATTGCACGTTTACACATGTTGTTGTAACACGGAAAGCTTTAACTTTTTCACCCATTATTCAGCCATTAATGAGTGCCTATTGGATTATTGTGTTGCCTGTACATAAACCTTATGTAAACCTTTGTGAAGAATACCTTTGTGTGCAGCAACACTGTACATGCACAATGACTACACTGTACTCTGAGGGCATCAAATTGACAATGTAATGAAACAATTAAAAGTAGCATATGAACTGTGTTACCTTCTTACCCCTGGCAGTCAGCACAGACAATTAAAGCTATGAGCTGCTGCTTATAGTTCAGGATGTGAATCCCTCTGCCTGCACTTGATTACTGTGTGACTCTGAGCAAGCCACTTAACCTGAACATACACCAGAGAAATTGGGAAATTGGGCTAGGCTCGCGAATGGTCTTCTGGACCAGATTTCTAGCAACTGATTATGAAACTATGAAAGTATGAAGCCAGATGAGCTACTGCCATAAGTGTGCTTCTCACCATATTACAGTGCACCTTGCCTGTTATTTCAGTCTTATTTTCAGAAGACAGAATACTTGCAAATTACACTAAACAAAATACTAAACTTTGTTGATCATCTTCCACAAAAGGACATAATTATGACACTCATAACAAAAATAAGTGGCTGCCATTTATAGTGAAGATAATCATTCGGCTAAATTCACTGACGTTAATCTTATAAACACTTAACACTGTCATGTCACAAAAAACAAACATATTTAAATAGCCAATCTATTTATTAAGAGAAAAGCCAACACCTCTACTTGCTCAGCCACCATTCTCCTTTAACTTGAATTTGGAGCAACCTAACACATAAAATAAGAGATATTAAAACCATGAAATATAATAAGAGATATTAAAATCATGAAAACCTTTAGGGAAAACTGGAAGAATAACTGGTAACTAAAGCAAGTGCAATGCTTTAAGAATAGACAGTAAGGCCTTAAGTTATCTACTAGTTCCACTAGGGGGCTACATACCTCATATTTCATCCAATAACATATATGTATTGCATGTTATAAATATTTTATGTACATAATTCATGAAAGACATAACCATACTCATGTATCCTATTTGTGATTTAAATTATTTTATGTTTTGAACTTGCTTGCCTAGCTATACAGTGGCTATTGTAGTTGCTATTTTTGTTAGATGAATGATCACAGAGTGTGGATTTAAGCATTTTTTTGCAATACATGTTTAATCTCTTTTATCTTTTTTGACTTTTGTAATGGTTTTCTAAAAGGTTGTTGCAATTTGTTGTTGTAATACCATGATGCAAATGTTCAAAATATAAGATGTGTTCTTTGCTATTAAACTGATTCTTACTGTAAGACTTTAAAGTTCTTTAAATCTTAGTCTTAAAATTTGCCCAAATATATATCCTTCAAACAGAAGTCTGAAGCTAGTATCAACAAACTTAAAGCTCACAGATCATTTATTTACCAGAGAATCTCTCATCCACAATTGGAGAAAGAGTCAAGACAATTTCCAGTAGTAATCAGGCTATACAAACCAATCAGAATACATGGCTGGTACAGAAATTAAAACCCTCTTAAATGTAAAGATAATGCATAGCATGCATGCCATGCATGGGAACACAATCCCAGTGCAAACACAAGATTACACTACGTCCAATTGTGCAGCATCACAAAGCTATCAGATGTCAAAAAAACAAAATGTTAGTTTGAATAAAGTTTTATAAAACAAACTCTGAAAATCTGAACAAACAAAAGTTAATCAGCTGCCTGAAGCTTTTCTCCCCAGGACTATGTTTGTAATTCTGTTATCTCTCAGTTTCAATGCTGCAAGCAGATACAATGTCTGAAGCTAGAAGTTTTTCTATTGTCTTGAAAGTAATTTGAATGACTAGGTTTAAAATGTAAAGTGTTTTATTGCTTCACAATAGCTGCACATCTGAGAGCTATGTACTTCTCACACAGAGATGATAAAATTCTGTTGGTACCTGTTAGCCTGGGAATTGAAGGCAGGTGACAAAGAGTGATGTCATCCAAGATGACCCAGCAGTAATGTTTGATAGTAATTTAAGAACTGTCTCAGAAAGACTGAATCATCCATTCATCATCATCATCATCATCATCATCATCATCATCATCATCTGCATTTAGTAAAGATTAGTTTAGTTGTTTTCTGTATTTATATGAGACTGTCCTGCAATGTTGTTTTAAAATATTTCCTGTGATTATGAACGTATTGTCTTGTTTGTTTAATTTGTATTATTAAATATATTTAAACCTATCTTTGTGGCTGGTTTGTTTGGAGATATTTAAGCTCTTAGGGTACTTGCATATGTATTTGGTGACACCGTACAGGTCACTCCTAAATAGCATTAGTCTTTGTCACACTTACCATTTGGACAATAAATTACAACAGTAGACACCTTTCTGGTTTGTATTTGTAGTATAGTAGCTGATAAGTAGGAGTGGGTGGCTGTGATAAATACCTTATAGTCTGGGTAGCAGGGAGCATAGCTAGTAAACCTGTGCCAGGCTTCTCTAGGTGAGTGTATGTGTGTGTGTGTGTGTGTGTGTGTGTGTGTGTGTGTGGGTGTGCGTGTGGGTGTGTGTGTCAGCTACTTGGGCAGGAACACTAAGCACTGGGTTGGACAGAGAGAGTGCTGGAGATCTTGGCTTGATCCCTCATCTGAGATCTTAACCCTATAGCTGTGCCAGTGGGGAATCTTATTTAGGATCTGGAGAAAGAGGGAGAAATCAGCCCCAGCCTGACTGCGATCTCTGTGTGCTCTTAAGGGAAATTGTACTTCACTGTGTGTGTCTACTTGTCATCCTCCCATTCTGTGCTTCCCTCACTTTTGCCAGTGGTGAGGATTGAGGGTCCTTGATTAATGGGCCAGTACTGTGGTATCACAGGCACTACCAATGTTGGGTGTGGGGACACAGAAAGTGAAGAGGCTGTGCTACCTGATGAAGCTAGTTTATACATAGAGATTTGTTTCAATGCCCAAACCAAGCATCCACTGAAGCCTGGGTCTTGGCTGAAAGAATCACTGCCTATAGACAATGTAGACAGGGGATATGCTGTTGCCTAGGCCATGGTAGCCACTGCAGTTCACAGTACAACATATGTACTTATATAAGATGGTGTCCCTGTTATGGCATGAGCCTTATATACAGCACCAATTCATGACCCAGCTATACAGCAGCAGTTGATCCACTGCCAGCATTACATCTCTATTGCATGTGTGGCTTCCTGCTTTATGCAGGGCAATCAGAGATATCATAACTATATGCTAGGATAAAGATTCAAACACAAGTTGTGAATTGCAGTCCAGGCCCTGAGGATGTTATCTTGGATGTCCCTGTGTAGCATGCATGAGTTGTGCAGGGGTGATCACCAACTATGATGGAACAGACACCAGCTGTGCATGAACTGCTTGTCTTTTTGGTTGCCATTCTTGAGCCCACTGTGCATCATAGAGAGGCTATGAAGGAGTCATGGCTGCAATTAATCATGCTCAATGTCCAACAGACTGTATCTGTTGTACTCCATCTTGTTAATACATGACAATCCTACCTCTAATCCTGCGATTGCCCAAACCCCAGTCTTACAGGTTACCTTAGAAAAATCCTTCCTGTAAAACTACCACTGCACACAACATATTGTACTTAGAAAACTTGCAATAACAGACACACACACACACACACACACACACACACACACACACACACACACACACACACACACACACACACACACACACACACACACAAAACCACTGATGTGATGATGTGCGGTATTGTCAGCTATGCCAGGAGAAGTGGGGCAGTGAATATGCAATATATGCCTGCACAGCTAGCTGGAATTTAGTATAGAATTATATGTTATTTGAATATCAAACTGATTTGTACAAATGCTTGTGTGAAAATGTATACGTAAAGTAGTTTGTGTTAAAATGTATCAACAATGTGTCATGCTGAACAGAGGAAGAAATCTACATGTATTATTGTAACTGTTGAAATGTATATATTGTAACAGAGGATACTGGAAGACAAGACATTAGTTTCAATCCACCTGACTTTGGAAAATAGGACAAAATTGAATTACTTCATTTAGGTCATAAAGACTGTAACTTACAGTTCTCAATGCAACCAGAGAAAAAAGTCTGTAATAAGAAGCTTCCTGCATTGTCATTGGGGTGAACTAATAGCTACTCTGGAAGGATGGAGGTTTGAAATTGTTTTATGACTTTCAGGACCTGCAGCAGATCTTAGCAAGGCTCTGTGTGCATGTATTATTGACACATATCTGATAAATCCTGACAGCTTGTAGCCAAGGGGGGACGTGGCAATCATCAGTCAGATGACTAGTTATTCTGTAATTTAGGACAAAAGTGATATTTATTACTAGGTGAGATTGAAGTCTTATTGCACTCTATTTTTGTAACCTGACAAAGAAGGATCTCTCACATATTTCATCTTGTCTTGCTCTGGTAAGTAACCAGGGAATAATTGAAAATAGCCAAATGAAGAAATAGTGCCTTAAAATCACCAAAACCAAAAAAAATACACCAAAGCACTCTGGATAACAATGGCCACAGCTTCATGAGTGTATCAGGCAGCAATGTTTAATCTTCTTTAATGCCACAAATATCACAACTGCGTTTTTGTCCTCCAACATACAGGACTTCATCAGAAATGAAGTAACAACCTAATGCATTCCTTTTATATTAAAACATTACCCATTTAGCCATTTAAACCCCTTGTTGTCAGTTAATTAATAAATATCTAAGCAACATTAATTATCTAATTTTTTAAAAAAACTAACAAACTTTAATGTTAAATATCATTATAAAAATAAGTTAAAATGCCATAAGGAGTACATAGTTCAATCTATAAAACTCTTTCCAATGGATATGAAATGAAATAAAAATGAATTAAATATATATATAGTCAATGTGCTAAAAACAATGTCATACTGCCATCTAGACCTAAGTTTCAGGACTGGGGCCAATGAGACATGTTTAGAGAGAGTCCTGGCTGTGGCTTCTAATTTTAGTTGCCAAATACTTCCCTAAACTTTTTATAATGAAAAAACAAAACTGCTTCCATACAATGGGGTACTATGTTTGTAAAGAGCATTTATAATCCTGTGTTTCTTAATGTCATTTTGTTCATATGTACTTTTTTTTTTTTTTTTTTTTGTCTTGCCCTATATAGAAACACCCACATTTTTACAAATAGCATATATATCCCCCCCCCATAGAATCAATTACAATGCAAGTCTCTCTAGTCTCTGAAAACTTAGGTCTTAAACTCTAATTAGATAGATCCTTTTATTTAAAAAATAAATACATATATATATGATGGTTGTCTTTTTTTTAACACACAATTTAAAATTTTTAATTTTTTGTAGCTATGTAGCTACATTACCAATAGATGTGTATTTTTAACATTTTTTTTAACAGAATATGGTTTAATTTCATTTTATTTCATATATTTGAACTATGTACTCCTTATGACATTTTAACTTATTTTTATAATGATATTTAACATTAAAGTTCGTTAGTTTTTTTAAAAAAAAATTAGATAATTAAGGTTGCTTAGATACTTATTAATTAATTGACAACAAGGGGGTTTAAATGACTAAATGGGTAATGTTTTAATATAAAAGGAATGCATTAGGTTGTTACTTCATTTTGATGAAGTCCTGTATGTTGGAGGATGAAAATGCGGTTGTGATATTTGTGGCGTTAAAGAAGCTTAAACATTGCTGCCTGATACATTCGTGAAGCTTTGGTCACTGTTATCCAGAGTGCTTTGGTGTATTGTTTTAACTGGGGAATAATAATTCTTTAGATCAGTCAGGAAAATATAGTGAGATTAGTTAAATATTGTTTTTCTTTAACTGTGTCAACCTGTCCACCTGTGTTCTTTTTAATATTTCCTGTGATTGAAACTCTAGTGTTTATTGTAAATGGATATTTAGTATTTTCATGTTTATTATTTATTATTAAATATATTTAAGCTTTTTCGTTGTGGCTGGTCCTTTACAGAATATTTTAACTTTGAGAGGACTTAATAGCTATTTGGTGACACTGTGGCCACTCCTGGAAGCCTTACTACATTGGTCAAACTACTGTTTGTATTAATATTAATTTTACTCAGTATAATTTTGTCCCGTTGCAAGAGCCTTAGTGTAGCTGGCTTTGGGCTGTCTGGTGGCAGTGTAACTACCTTATAGTCCTGGCAGAAGGGGGCATAGCTAGTAAAACTGTACCAGCCTTTCCCAGGTGTGCATGTGTGTGTGTGTGTGTGTGTGTGTGTGTGTGTGTGTGTGTGTGTGTGTGTGTGTGTGTGTGTGTGTGTGCAAGTGTGTGTGTATGTCAGCTACTTGGAGTAGGGACAGAAGCACTGCTTTCACAGAGGTGGTGCTGTAGGACTTGGCTTGGACACTCAGCTGAGGATTTAACCCTACAGCTGTGCCAGTGGGGAGTCTTACTGGGGAGGGAGACAGACAGAGAAACCAAGACCCCAGACTGATTGTGTTCCCTGTGTGCTCTTAAGGAAAATTGTGCTTGATGCAGAGAGCTGCTTCTGGAAATACTGGGTGTATCCATTTTTGTTCCAAGGGAAAGTGATTTTCCAGTTCCAGTGGTGAGGATTCAGCCTCCTTGATTACTGGCCCAGAGAGGGGACATCATATGTAGGTGAGCAGTGGTGTGGATATTAACTGAACTTCTGTAGCCTGTAGGCAGTTGCCACTGAAAATGTGTATTCTCTGCAGCTACAAGGTAAACATTCAGAGTTTAATTTCAGAACAGTTTTATTTATTTTTTGTTAGTTTAGTTTATTCAGGGAAAGCAGGCAAAGATATCTTTGGAGGATTATGGCAAGCTGAAAAATACCAGTTGGCCAAGGTGTGTGAAGCCAGAGGACTGGTGCATGCCAACCTGACTAAAGAGGAAATTATTTCACCATTAGTCGCAGCTCAGACCAGCACCCAGGACAACCAGTTTGGTGATGAGGATGTACAGCCCTCAGAAACAGGACAGTTCACCTTTCCCTCAGAGGATTTAAAAACTCATCTTGAGTTAAAGAGACTTAAAATAGAGGCCAAATGTTTGGAATTAGAATCAGTGGAGAGACAGAAGCAGGGAAAACTAATGGACTTAGAATCAGCAGAGAGACTGCAGCATTTGAAGGCTGAAATAAATGAGAAGCAGCATGAACATGAGAGGGAGATGCTGACTCTTCAGCAGTGTCATGGAGGTAATGGGGAAGGAAGTAACCGAACCCCAGAAGCAATAAAGGTCAGTAAATATCTTCCACAGATTCTTCCACAGTTTACACAGGGTGATAATTTTGATAGTTTTAATCATAAATTTGAAAGAGTATGTAAACAGTATAATACTGACCAAGGGCTCTGGTTATGGTTCTTGACTCCCCTACTCCATGGTAAAGCTGCAACTGCTGTTTCTAAATTATCTGATATTGATTATTTAAACTATAATAAAGAAAAGAATAAAATAAAGAAATGTTTACATGAATGTTTTAAGTTAACACCTGAAGCTTACAGAAAAAAAAATTGTGAGCATAGATCTAAGGCAGATGAAAGTGTATGTGGTTATATGTGTGAGTTAAGCACTTATTTTCATATTTGGGTGAGCTGAACTCAGGTCACCACTTTCAAAGGGCTGGCAGACCTTTTGGTGAGGGAACCAGCCCTTAGCAGTTTACATGAGGACATGAGAATCTGGTTGGCAGACTGAGAATATAACTCTGCAGATTAGCTGGAGAAAATAGGGGATCTCTACTTAGCAAGCAGGGAATTACTGCACAGGAAGGGGATACCCTGTTCTGCTGGATATAAAGGAACCCATGGTGAGCAGCCTAAACCACCCTACCAGACTCCACCAGTAACAGGGGAAGCCACTAGATCAGGTACAATTCCAGGATCAAGGGTTAAATGTTTTAAGTGTAATCAGTGGGGCAATGTATCATATAGATGCCCACAGAGGCAAGGTAGGGAAGAAAAGGTGGGGGAGCCAGCAAGTGGGAATAACTGTATGCCACTGGTAAGTTGTCTGGAGACAACAGGAATACCAAACTATCACCAGAGATTATATCCTATCTTAGTGGGTTAAAAACAGGCCACTGCTAAGAGAGACACAGCCTCTGACATAACCATTGTGAAGCTGCAATGGTTAAAGAGGAGCACTACTTGCTTGGGCTCACCACTCCAGTCAGAGCTTTATCAGGGATCCCATTACAAATGCCTTTGGCCTTACCTTGACTGGGAGGGTGGAAAAAGAAGGAAGCAAGTAGGTGTGTTTGAGGATATCCCCACAGATGTCTTAATAGGGAATGATTTTGATAATGCAGTACCTTGTGTGTATGCATTTACACACATTCAGGATTGGAGGCAGGCATGTGGGTCTAATAGCCTGGGGCAGACCCAGGCCCGGTCTGGTGAGGTGCCTTTTTCAGGGAGGAAGCAACCCTGTAGCAGTGAGGCTGAAGGTGAGCCACAGCTGCTGGTGTTCCCTTAGACAGGGTGACTGCAAGGGGAGAGGTACCAGACTTCCTGTGAAAGGGAGCTGGGAAGAGTTGCAAAGATAGAGATGAGACATGCTCAGATCTCGGACCCTACACTAAGATGCTTGAGGGAAGTAACTAGGGAGGTGCCTGATTCTCAAGGAAAAAGGGAGTCTTTATACTGGAACAAAGGGTTACTGTATAGACACTGGACCCCTGAGGGAGGGCTAGAGGGAGAGGTAATACAGCAGTTGGTAGTGCCTAGAGCATATTGTCTGTCATTTCTAGCCATAGCCTATGACACTCCTTTTGCAGGTCATATAGGCATAAAGTGTACCAAGAGACATATTATGCAGAACTTTTACTGGCCTGGGATTGCAAGATATATAACAGAGTACTGTAGGACCTGTGAGCAGTGCCATAAAACAGGCAAGGCAGGAGACATGATCAAGGCTCCTTTGATGCCTTTGTCTGTGACTGAGGAGTCATTTCAGAGTGTAGCTATGGATATTGTGGGGTCTCTGAGTAACCCAAGTTCCATAGGGAAGAAGTATATTCAGGTGGTAGTACATTATGCTAGTGGATGCTCTGAGGCGGTGGCTCTGTCCTCCATCAAGGCAGAGAAGGTGGCAAATGCTTTGTTAGAGATATTCAGCAGGGCAAGTTTCCCAAGAGAAATACTGACTGACAGAGGTGCCAATTTTTGTCAGACCTGCTGGCTTGTCTGTGGAAGCACTGTGGGGCGAAGCACCTAATAACACCCCCTACCGTCCCCAGACCAGTGGTTTTGTGGAGATGTTACATTCTACACTAAAGACCATGCTATGGGCATTTGCAGACCAGTTTAATTGAGAGTGGGACAAATATTTGCCCCATCTGCTGTTTGCATACAGAGAGGTACCCCAGGAATCCACGAGATTTTCACACTTTGAGTTGCTGTATGGGCATAGGGTGCGGGGGTCTTTAGATTTGATTTATGATGAGTGAGAGGGTGTGTGAATCCCACAAACAGTCTCTTGTAGCATATGTCCTAAACCTCAGGACAAAGCTTAGGAAGCTCATGGGCTTGGCCCAGAAGAACCTGGTAAAAGCTCAACAGCAGAAAAATGTCTGGTATGACAGGAATCCATGAGTCTGAGAGTATGGTCTGGGACACCAGGTTATAGTTCTCATTTCTGTCAGACACAATAAGCTGAAGGCAGCTTGGAGGGACCCTTCAAAGTGATAAGGAAATTCAGTGATGTTAACTACATGGTAGAACTGCTAGGCAGGAGGCAGGGGCCCAAACTGTACCATGTTAACATGATGAAACTGTAGATCAGTATGTATGTATACCTTTAAGAAGCTTTCTAGGGGCTTGCACAAGTGTATAAATACTGAGCATGTGCGAGCCTGACTGCCATTTTGTAGTAAGCTGTTGAGATGTAAGCATGTATGTCTGTGTAGTCTGTCAGTTAATCAGTATATTTATATTCTGGAGGTTTTTGGTGACTGTTCTGACATTCTGGAGTTTTTTGGAGACTGTTCTGACACTACTTGCTTTGTTTTACTGGTTACATTTATATTTTGTACTGCTGCTATCCATCCTGATGTGTTTCTATGTATTAAAGCATATAAATGAACTACCCCACTTGTTCATCTTCAATGGTAAACCAAGATGAGTGACATGGTGTCAGAATGGCATCCAGAAATCCAGATTTAAGACAGAGAAGACACTCAGTTAATGGTGGAGAAATATAGAGGAATAGATCATCCCTACTGCACATATAACTCACAAGAACAGGTCAGAAATGACTTTCAGGTATCAAAGCTTACTTAAAAATGATTTCTTATTCACAAAATATAAATTGAAGCACGCAGAATGCTCTAAATGAATTTCTAAGTAAACAAAATGTCTGAAACTCTGACATATTGAAAAAGTATTCAAATAACTACGGAGTATATTTGAAATAAAGTCCGAATTGCATAAAATTAATAAAATAAGGCAAATTACCATTTTTTTTGCTATGAGTTACTTTTTCACAATAATTAAAGCTATTCAAGATATCTGAAAAGTACAAAGTGTTTGCATGTTTGGGCATTATTACAGTACAGTTATTTTGCACAGTATAGCCATTTCATAGCATATTTCACAAAGTACAGTATTTCAAAGAGTTTCTTGTGCATTTGAATGTTATTACAAGTACTGGGTGTGTGTGTATCTACATACAGAATTTAAAGGGTCATATTTTCAGGGTGTTTGTGCATACTTTGTTGGCATGGCTGAAAGAATTTGAAAACCAGCTCCACTTGTATTTGATAATATCGCAGATTACTAGAGATTGAGCAAGAGTAAGATATTTTCATACAAGCTGCATTTCCTGATAAAGATGACAGTACAAAGGCATTTATTCTGCTTAATTTAACTGGTTCAGAAACCATATAAAGAGAGCGTTCATTTGTGTGTGCACCTACTATGTTTGCAGGGGAGGGGGAACTGCCATATAATGGTATCAACTGAAACAAGGGAAGACCCTGAGTGCTTAACACTTAAATTTAGAGAAATGTGTAACCCCCAAATGAATATTACAATGGAAAGGCACTTATTTGACATGAGAGATCAAGAGCCTGGGGAAACTTTTGCAGCATATATATCTGACTTGAGAAACAAAGCTAAAACATGCAGATTTGGTGATTTAAGGGATGAGATGATAAAAGACAGACTTGTGTGTGGTATTAAAGATGATGCTGTGAGAAAGATTTTGCTTTGTGACAGTGATTTAACGTTGAATAAGGCTATTGAGATTTGTCAGATACATGAGCTCACAGAAAAACACACAAATATACTTACAAATGAGAAATGCATGCTTCCAGTATCTTCTTGTGCTCACGTTGATAGTATGCAGGACATGGTTAAAAGAAACAGGCTCAAGCACATGTCAGCAACTGTAAGCCCTGCAACAGTCACTGGGAAACCCCATAGCTTACTAGCAAATTACAGAGTGTGCACACTCTCAGTGAAGCACAAGAGTGAGTCAGCAAGTTCAAAGAATGTGTTTCTACCTAGTTTCATTGGCAACTGCTGTAATTGTGGTACAAATCATGAGCCCAAAAGAGCAAAGTGCTTAGCTTTTGGTCAGCAGTGCCACAAATGCAATAAGTGAAATGATTTCAAAAGGTTTTGTAAATCAGATAAGGGACATTCTTTTATTAAAAGTGAATATTCATAGAGACAAGTTGATCAATTAGAAAGCTGTGACCCTACTTGTTATGTGGATGATGTGTTGGTGCTTAATGGAACAGTCAATGCAGTAGATTTATGGGCAAAGAATGAAGTATTTTGTACTGTTCAGATAAATGGAAAACCCATACAGCTCAAAGCTGACACAGGTTCAAAGTGTGATGTTATGTCAGCAGAAACATTTGCTAGGGTACATGCTGGTGAGAAGTTTGATTTGGCAAAGTGTGAGAAGCTTGTTGCTTACGGTGGTGAAGAATTTCAAACTGAAGGTTCAGTAGTGCTTTTATGCTCCTCTGCTGGGAATAGCTATGACTTGTAATTTTACGTAGTCAAAAGGCATGTACAGTCATTATTAGGCCTCAGAGACAGTTTGAAAATGGAACTACTTTCATTTAATAAGGAAATTCACCATGTAAGCTTAAAAGACCACTGTTCTAATTTTGCCCAGACTATTTTTCTACCTATGCTGATCTATTTAAAGACAAACCAGGCAAGCTACAAGTTGTGTACTCCATGAAATTAAACCCTGAGGTCAGTCTAGTTGTCAGACCAGCCTGGAAAGTTCCAGCAGCTATGCAGAATAGAGTCTAAGCAGAGCTGGATAAAATGGTACAGCAAGGTGTTATTTGTCCAGTAAAAGAACCTACTGAATGGGTTTCTTCCATGGTCATAGCTCATACGAAAAGCTCAAATTATATCAGAATATGTATTGATCCAAGATATTTGAACAAAGCATTGAAAAGACCTCTTCATCCAATGCGTAAAGTCAAAGAAGTTGTTTCTTTCATACTAAATGCCACTGTTTTTTCTGTCTTAGATGCAAAGAATTAATTCTGACAACTTTTGCTTAATTGAAAATGTTCATTGCTAACCATTTTCAGTACTCCTTTTGGTAGGTACAGATTTTGAGAATGTCATTTGGGATAAATTCTGCTAGTGAACTCTTCCAGTGTGCAGTAGAGCAACAATTGTTGGGGTATCTGTGTGCAGTTATAGTAGATGATATTATAGTATGAGGTAATGGTGAAGCTGAGCATGACAGAAACCTCAAGAAAGTTCTGGAAAGAGCATGTGAAATTAATCTTAATCTGAATCCTCAGAAGTGCAAATTTAGACTATGAGAAGTTACTTATGTTGGTCATTTATTTACCAGTTCAGGCTTATGACCAGATCCTTCCAAGCAAATAGCTATTCTCGAGATGCCAGCTCCAGACAATGTTCAAGCCCTACAACATTTTCTTTGCATGCTTAACTATCTAGGCAAGTTCATTCCAGACTTGAGCCAACTTTCAGCACCACTCAGAGAGGCGACATGCAAAGATGTATCCTGGTCATGGTTAGAACAACACCAAAGAGCATTTGATATCCTGAAAAAGAATTGCCAGTCCACCAGCTCTCAGCTACTATGATGTTTTCAAACCAGTTACTCCTTCTCATAATGCTTCGAAGTTTGGTCTTGGTGCAGTCATTCTTCAAGAGGGTAGACCAGTAGTCTGTGTCCAGAACTCTTAACCCAAACTAAAATGCAGTATGCATAGATAGAGAAAGAACTATTGGCAATTGTGTTTGCATGTTCAAAGTTCCATGATTATTTTTATGGCAAACCTATCCGGATTGAAACAGATTACCAACCTCTAGTCACTCTTTTGAGAAAGCCTATGCATACATCTCCTGCTGGATTGTAACACATGCTGCTCAAATTGCAAAAGTATAATTTAAATTGTGTCTACACAAAATACAAACTTCTTTATCTTTCTGATACTCTGTCCAGATCACTCAGAAATTCCACTGAACAGAATGAAAATGAGAAACTTGACTTTGACGTCATGGAAGTGAGAAATTTTTCTTCCACACATCTTGATGAGCTTAGAAGTCATACAGTCTTAGATCCAGTTTTTCAGAAGCTCAACTACTTTATCAGTTAAGAATGGCCATCAAAGCTATCTTGCTTACCAGTGGAGGTGCAACCTTATTTTCATTACAGAGATGAGATTTTGTTTGACAATGGTATTATCGTGAAAGGTCCAAAAGTGATTGTTCCAACGTCCTTACAACAAGAGTATATTACCATCTTGCATTGTGGCCACCCAGGAACTGATTCTAGCAAAAGAAGGGTGAGAGAACTAGTATTTCAGCCTTCAGTGTCAAAGGATATTGACAGAGTACTTTCATCTTGTTCTGTATGTAATAGTACTAAGCCATATCAACAGAAAGAACCACTTCAGCTAAACCATATTCCTGAACTGCCTTGGTCAACAGTAGCCACAGACATTTTTGAGTGGAATGGTTAACATTACTTGGTGTTAGTAGACTCTTATTCAAATTGTTTAGAGATTGACCAACTTCCTAATCTAGCATCTAGTACTGTCATTACTAAGATGAAGCGTCATTTTGCAGTCCATGGTAGTCCACACAAAGTTATTTCTGACAATGGTACACAGTTTACAAGCCAGCAGTTCAAAGGATTTGGTGATGAGTGGGACTTCACTCATGTTACGTGTAGCCCTGAGTATTCATGGTCAAATGGTTTGGCAGAATGTGCAGTTCAAAGTATGAAACAGTTATGGTAGAAGATGAAACAAGACAATGGCAATGTTTTCTTGAATCTCTTGAATCTCAGAAATGTTCCTCATGATAAACATCTTGGTTCACCTGCACAGACTTCTGTTGAGACAAACCAGAACCACAGTACCAATTAGTAGTTCATTATTGGTTCCATGTGTCAAGAACAACATATCAGTGAAAGCCAACCTGTTAAAGAAGTGCTTATCCCAGAAGTCCTATAAGACCATCAAACCATTAGGGGAGATAGTGAGGATGCAGATAACAAAAGGTTTTGATTGGATTGGAGTCATGAAGAGTGCATGTCCAGAGCTGAGACTGTACATTGTGGAATCACAAGGAGCATAATTTAGGCAGAATCAGAAACATTTGGTCCCGATATCTGAGCCTGTATTTCAGTATCACACCTGCAAGAGAGACTTTATATCCAGCGTTCCAGTTCCAGAGGATGTTCCAGTAAATATCCCTGTTCCAGAGAATAATCCTGAAAATCCTTAAGCAAGTTGTTCACCAATGACTGTCCCTGTTGGTAAACCCAGTTCTGATTGTTATATCACTAGATCAGGTTGTATTTCCAGACCATGTTCCAGATACACGGCAACTTGGAGATGAACGTTGTGTTTATTTATTATTGTCTGTACAATTGCATATTTCTTTTCAAATGTCATTATATTGTGTGCAATTCTTTAAAGAGGGAGGATGTAGATCAATATGTATGTATACCTTTAAGAAGCTTTCTAGGGGCTTGCACAAATGTATAAATACTGAGCACATCTGAGCCTGACTGCCATTTTGTAGTAAGCTGTTGAGATGAAATCATGTATGTCTGTGTAGTCTGTCAGTTAATCAGTTTGTTTATATTTTATACTGCTGCTATCCATCCTGATGTGTTTCTTTGTAATACAGCATATAAACGAACTACCCTACCTGTTCATCTTCAGTGGTAAACCAAGATGAATGACAGAAACCTTACCATGATAGGGAGGCCCTGGTGCAAAGTATTTGCAGTAGGAGGCAGGAAGAGTCTGAGGGGGTTCTAAGGCTACAGTGAGCCAGCCAGCAAAATGTCAAGTAACTATGGTGGAGCCTAGGGTTACAGGCATATGATATGATAGTGCAACACTGTAGTGGGGCCAGCAATGCCAAGGCAGATGGGAATCTCAAGACAGGGTATGGGTTAATGTATTCCCAGATAGCCTCATTTCTCTCAATCAACATTTCTCAAGGGTCACTTGAAAAACTAGCTGTAGTCTTCAAAGGGGAGAGATGTGACAATGTGAGGAATTGTCAACTATGCCAGGAGAAGTAGGGCAGTGGATATGTAACATATACCAGCACAGCTAGCTGGAATTCTGTATAGAATTATATGTTATTTGAATATCGAACTGATTTTTACAGATGCTTGTGTTGAAAATGTATTTGTAAAGTTGCTTGTGTTGAAAGTGTATCGACAGTCTGTCTTGCTGAACAGAGGAAGAAATATATGTGTGTTATAACTGTTGAAATGTATATATTGTAACAGAGGAAGAAGTTAATCTCAATCCACCTGACTTTGGAAAATAGGAAGAAATTAAATTACTTAATTTAGGCCATAAAGATTGTAACTTACAGTTCTCAATGCAGCCAGAGACAAAAAGTATGTACTAGGAAGCTTCCTGCATTGTCACTGGGGTGAACTACTTGTTACTCTGGATAGCTGGAGGTTTGAAATTATTTTATGACTTCCAGGAGCTACAGCAGATCTTCACAAGGCTCTCTGTGTGTACTATTGATACACATGTGATAAATCCTGACAGCTTCTAGCCAAGAAGGGAAGCATGGGAACCAGAAGTCAGATGACCAGATGTATGTGATGTCATTCTGTAATCTAGGACAAAAATAATGTTTAATACTACGTGAGACTGAAGTCTCATTGCACTCTGTTTTTGTAATCTGACAAAGAAGGATCTTTTACCTACTTCATCTTGCCTTGCCCTAGTAAGTAACCAGGGAATAATAATTCCTTAGATCAGTCAGGAAAAACATAGTGAGATTAGTTAAGTATTGTTTTTCTGTAACTGTGTCAATCTGTCCACCTGTGTTAGTTTTAATATTTCCTATGATTGAAACTCTGGTGTTTATTGTAAATAGATATTTAGTATTTTCATGTTCTTTTATTATTTATTATTAAATATATTTAAGCTTTTCACTGTGGCTAGTCCTTTACAGAATATTTTAAACATTGAGATTACTTATATCTATTTGGTGACACTGTGGCCACTCCAGGAAGCCTTACTGCAGTGGTCAAACTACCATTTGTATTAATATTAATTTCACTCAGAAAAATTGGGTACCCTTGTAAAAGCCTTAGATTAGCTGGCTTTTGGGTGACTGGTGGCAGTGTAATTACCTTATAGTCTTGGCAGAAGGGGGCATAGCTAGTAAATCTGTGCCAGTCTTTCCCAGGTGTCTGCACATGTATGTGTGTATGAAAATCAAATCTCAAAGTGTGTGTGTGTGTGTGTGTGTGTGTGTGTGTGTGTGTGTGTGTGTGTGTGTGTGTGTGTGTGTGTGTGTGTCAGATACTGGGAGCAGGGACATGAAGCACTGGTTTCACAGAGAGGATGCTGAAGGACTTGGCTTGGACACTCAGCTGAGGACTCAACCCTACAGCTATGCCATTGGGGAGTCTTATTGGGGAGGAAGGTAGCTAGAGAAACCCAGATTCCAGACTGTGTGTGTCCACTGTGTGCTCTTAAGGGAAATTATGCTTGATTCACAGAACTGCATCTGGAAATACTGGGCATATGTCTTTTTTTTCCAAGTGACCGTCTGTGTCTAGTGCCAATGGCAAGGATTCAGGCTCCTTGATTACTGGCCCAGAGAGAGGATGTCACAGTAGATACAACATATTTGTCACATAGCTTACCCCTATTATAACCCTAAAAGTCAAACTATTGCACAAACACTCCCATATTATAACCATAACAGTCAGACTCTTGCACAAACTATTCCATGAATTATCCCTTTACCTAGCCCACACTCAGTTGCATGCACACAACCCCACTCCCTAATCTCCAAAACCACACTTACTTCCAATAGCCCATGAATTTGACTACATGCACATTTGCCCTACTAATCACAAAGTGCATACATCTGAATAAACAAACATTTGATCAAATGCCTGTGAGCCTTGTCTATATATAGACTAAAAACCAGCACCATGCAGCATTAACAAAAATATAGTTTTATACCCGTATTCTCAAATTATATACACACACGCACATGTATAGCAAATATGTAATGTTTTTTTTTTTCAAATAACAAAATATCGAACAAAAATATCGAAACACAAAACACTACAAACTCCTAAACTGGCTTTAGCATGGTTCCAGCAGGGGATTTTCTTTGCATCACTTTTATCTCTCTTTGTGATTCATTTTTTTGTTAGATATTTCATGATAAAGACAAAAAGCATTCAATAACACCAAATGTGTCCATAACACTGCAGTCCACTGTCTTATTATATAGCATATGTCAATGTGGTTCAAAGAACCATGATGAAAAGAAATTGCAATAAAGACACTCAATGAGCTGTACTCCTCATAATTTAGGATAACTGCAAAAAGAAAAGGTATGCCTCGTGAATGACATCATGGGTGGCACAATGGTGCAGTGGTTAACATTGTCACCTCACAGCAAAGGGTTCTCTGGTTTGATTTGCAGTTGGGGGTGCCTTCTGTGTGGGGTCTGCATGTCCTCCCTGCATTCACATTGGTTTCCTCCAGGTCCTCCGGCTTCCTCCCACATTCCAAAGACATGTGTCTGGAGTGTTTCTCCCTGGGCCTGCGCTGAAAGGGCTTCCTCCCACATTCCAAAGACATGTGTCTGGAGTGTTTCTTCCTGGGCCTGCGCTGAAAATGGGCTGTGTCCCAGTCAGAGTTTTCCTGGTAAACAACAGTTAAATAAATAAATGTATAGCATATATATAAACACAGAAAGAGAATTAAAGTGAAGTTTTGTGTCATTTTGGAATTGTCTCTTTAATGTTACATTGATTCAGATGTGCAGATGTTAACTATCAATGAGCTAATATTAAATTAAAATGCTATGAATTGTATCTAGAAGTTTGTTTTAATAAATAATCCAGAACACCAAATGAATCCTATGAATTACTCTGCAAGTTAAGTATTTTTACAGAACATATAAATGGAAGTATTTGTGAACAGTTAATGCCTACCTTGAAAGGTAAGTTGTAAAAAGTAATATGATGGTCCCATTCTTGAGGTCAGTACACAAACTATTAAAAGTAAGAACATGTGATTTTTATGAAAAATTCCAGGTTGTTACAACAGATTTCACCTCTGAAATTGTAGCCCACACATATAAAAATATTCTGTACGGACTCTTTTTTTGAAAAATTACAAACAATATTAAGTTGTTATCTTGGAACTTAACAATAAAAATACAATCAGCTTTGCATATGCATGCGTCAGTGTTAGCTAGCATTGTCTCTACACATTAATTGACACCAATTAGTTGCAGTTCAGAACATATTATTCACACAGTAACAATTAAACCCCAGCAGATATCCACTTATCCTTTGACTTATTAGTATTCATCATTTAGTTAATGCCAAGGACAACACACACTGCTAAGTATGCTCCCGCCCACGCCATATCCAACACATATTGAAATATAGATTGACATGTCTAAGATATTGAAGTTAGGTCAAAGTATGCTCAACAAATAGCTGTATTTATTGCATCAGTTATTTTACTATACTTTATTCACTAAGACCTGTTATACTAATGTGCCAGAACATGTGATGCTTCCAAAAAGTAACTAAATGTAATATGTTACAGTAAATGAGACAATTTAGGAAATGTTGCTGTACAGCAAATTTAGCGTTGTCGCCTCAGTAAGACGCTGTCCGGTTCGATTCACAGCTAGAGCATCTTCTGCATGGAGACATGCGTGAATGGGCATTCCTTCTTTGAAGGTTGTGCGTCAGGGCAGGTAACTCTGCACGTAAAAATCAACTACCAATCATTAGCAGACCGGAGTTCCCCTGTGGCGACCCCTAACCGGGAAAAGCCGAAAGACACAAACAAACTTGTTACAGCAGTTGCCATAATATGTGGAAGCTTTATGCTGTGTTATGTCATCTGTTTGACATAAATCAGACCGAATACTTTGATAGGTGTGTATGTCAAAAATCAGTTATCACAATATAAATGATTTTTAGTGTTACAGCATAATGGCACCTCAATTTGTAATACCACTGATAACAGAATTATACTTTCAAATATGTGCATATCTTGAACTAGTGTTTTCTTATCCCAGTGTGTCCCATATCATAAGAAACCACTTAGTGAACATTTGTTGTTAACTAATTATGTAAGCCAACATTGAAGCAATTTATATAGATCTAGGGCCCATTGCTCAAACCAAGATAAAAGAGGGAGCAAACTTCTAATATGCTCATCTAACTCCTAAGGTGTCTACCATAACAAATTTTCAAGTTAGTAAAAGATATTTATGGCATTACATATATAGCTATTTGTTTGGCTGCTAGTAAATACCAATCTAGCACTCTATTGACCTATATTCCTGACTGTCTGTCTATCAGTATATCCATTTGTCTGTCTGCCTAGCTAACGCACTTCTTCTATTAGTTTTGGTGGGTATTTACATATATCTGTGTGAGTGTGTGTGTGTGTGTGTGTGTGTGTGTGTGTGTGTGTGTGTGTCCATATTCATCATAGCTGAATATTATATCAGTGATGTGTGTGTGTGTGTGTGTCCATATTTTTCATAGTTGAATACTATATCAGTAATGTGTGTGTGTGTGTGTGTGTGTGTGTGTGTGTGTGTGTGTGTGTGTGTGTGTGTGTGTGTCCATATTCATCATAGCTGAATACTACATCAGTGATGTGTGTGTGTGTGTGTGTGTGTGTGTGTGTGTGTGTGTGTGTGTGTGTGTGTGTGTGTACGTGTCCGTATTCATCATAGCTGAATACTATATCAGAGATGTTCAAAAAAATTATCCGGGCAAAGGTGATCATTAGCTAAAAAAGATAGTACTTTCATCCCAGAAATAATAACTTATTGAATTTAAACATGCAGCTGTCTCAGTTTCCAGGCCAGCACACCAACCAGTTAAATATTTCTACTATCATTGCTCACGCTTTGCATTTAATCATACTGATTCCACCACATTTTACTGGACCTTCTGCAGTAATGGACACATTTTTACAACATTGATGGATACAGACCTTTGGTGGCTACTGCTTATCAGAAGTTGTATTCTACTCTTTAAATTTATAAAGCATTTCCCAGTGACTTTTGATGTCATAATGTGTTGTGCCACACCTGTAGTATGCAGAACTATCAGTGTTTAGCTTGTTTCCCTTATCATCCTTCAGGAGTATGTTTAGAGCAATTAATAGTCTTTTCCTGAACAAATTGTGCCTTATCACACATTACATGACAAACAGCTGTGAACAGCATGGCACTGCTGATGGCAGATTTAACACTTACCAAGTACTTAATGTACTCAAGTGCTTAGTGTCACAGATGTGCTACTGATGTACACCTCTCAGCTGCCACTGAGTTTGCTCTGCCTCATCTCAAAATTCTGATTTTGTAGCAGGACAGAGAGGATTACAATAAGAAAATATCAGAAAGCATTAAAGACTTTGTATTGTACAAAAAGAAAATGTCAAACCTACTGACCAATAAATTCAGCACCAACTACTTCTATCTCCCCCTCAACCTCCCTTCAGCAAATACATTAAAATATAACTTCCCCTACTATCACTAGGGAACAGGTCCTTAATGCTCTCTCTAAGGCCAAGAACAATGTATCAATGGGCCCAGATGATGTCATAGGATGCCTTTGAAACATTACCTACCAGGACCTCTGGAACTGTTGTTTAACTGTAATCTCCAAACATGAATGGAGAACAGCAAGTCATCCCTCTGCACAAAGGTGGGCCATCTACAAACCTTATAAACTACAGATCCATATGTCTCACTAGTGTCATATGCAAAGCCATTGAAAGAATTGTCATGGAAATGATCAATAATGACATAGTAAACCTCCAGATGCTGGACCCAATCTGATTTGATTTTGTCAAGGGCAGGTCATGAATACTCAACCTGGTGGACTTCTTTGAAAAGGTCACCAAAGCGAGGGTAAAATGGTTTACACTGCTCATCTTGATCTGGCCAAGGCATTTGACACAATACACTTCTTGAGCATTTGTAGACAAACTCATAAGGATAGTTATAAATCCTCATGTCACCCAGTGGATAGCCAACTGGCTCACGGACAGGACCCAGGTAGTTAGAATTGTGGAGTCCACCTCTACAAAGAGGCCAGTCACAAGCAGAGTCCGTCATGGATCAGTCCTAGGACCACACCATTTTGGCATTTACTTCTCTGAAGTCAAGGCCAATGTTAATGGTTTCTGGCTGACCAAATTTGTGATAATTGCAAATCAGGAGTAGTTATAGTATCCCCCACAAACACAAATGTTCTCCAAGAAGGGCTGACACAGACAAAGAGCTGGTGTCAGAGCCATGGACTAAAACTGGTTTGCATTATGGCATCCTTTGGAAAGTTATCCACCCCTAGTAGCTGTCATATTGACAACACACCTCTAAGAGTTGACACAGTGGTCAGGGACTTGGGGACATACATAGTAATTTAGCCTTTGACTATCATGCGCCTACAGTAGTGAGGAAATCATTCTATGTTGTGCAACTTATAAATAAAGGCATGACATCTAGGTCCAAGGAGGTCATTGTTCCACTGTATACGTCATTTTTCAGACCCATCACAATGCCCCCACTGGTACATACCTAACCAGGCATATTCAACATTTGAAACATCTACAGATGTTCCTCACTAACAGAATACAGGGTATAACTATCATGTCCTGTGCAGATTGCCTCAAGGCTTTATCCCTGTATTCTGTCACCTACAGGCTGTTGAGAGGAGATCTATGCCTGGCATACAAGGCATTGTCAGACCTCACCTTGATGGACCACCTGCATATCTGCAAAGGAAACGGCACCAGAATTACCCATTCTAAAGATTTAAATCTTGCCTGTGATATAAATAGGACCTGCTGGAGAGACAGGTATGTATCCCAGAGACTACCCCATTCTCTGGAGCAGGGTCCCCATCCATTTGAAGCAGAGTTCCTCCCTATCCCAATTCAAGTGTAAGCTGGACAATTTGGATGGGGAACAGGAAATCATTCCTGATTTGGTATCTATATCTCTAATGGGCCCAGGCAACCTGTAAATGGTTTATCTACCAGGCCCCTGCTAGTAAATATTTCATCTCCCAAGCCCCTGCTTACACTTATCAAGGGGAACAGAAGTTGTTAGACATTTGGGATGCATGGCTAGGCTTAAAAATGCCTTAGTGGTCATTATACTAGTGCACAAGTATGAACCTACGAACTGCTAAATGTTCTACTCAAACAGTGCTAACGTTTTTAAAGTGCCCCCAACTTATGACCTTTATTTCTGATCAGCATTTGGCTTTGTCCCTGATTCCTGAAGTAATCAGGTAGAGAGCTATGTAATGAAGTAAACAGCTTTACACCTGTCTATGTGTTGAAGCTACAAATGTTGCATTTGCAAAAAAATATAAAGCATTAAAATAGTTTATACATTATGAGAACTTAAACAACAGGTATTCCAAATAACTGCAGTAGCATGGTACATGACACAATTTATGTATTTCAGTTTTCTTTCATTCAAGATAACAATTCTGTAAGTTAATTACTCTTCTGAAATGTTTATGTGGCTGTGTGGAAATATTTGGGTTCACTTGTGATAAAAAATTCAAAGTATTACAGAGGCGGGGGACATGCCTTTCAACTGTACAGATTTTCTCAGCATGTCCAGATTTTTGTCTCATATTTTTGATCTGTTCCTATAAAAATTGTGTTTATTTGACAAATCATTGGGATGATCTTAGGGATTAAAGTAACTAAATAATGACATGTATTTGAGTTTCAGACTTCATATCCTTCAGAAAATGTATGCTAACACAAATCCTGTTATTCTAGCAACATTCTCAGTTTATAAGAGCAATATTTAAAATGTGTTCATATTTTTGGGCCTTTGCCCCCCCCCATCCCCCCATTATGACATTCTTGCGCCAAGAGGTTGAGAGGTATGATGGGGGAGTGAGGCATATAACAAACACTCCCATATGTTTGCTATCCTTCTGCTTTCACATCTCCCACTGTTGGGGGGTCCAGCACTGCATGTTGGCATATGCCTAAGGTCAGCAGATCAGTTGTGGCTGCTGATGTGATGGTGTGTATGTGACACAGTCTGATGACACAGTAGGATTGTCAGAAGTGCTGTAATTGTAGAGAATAACTACATTCCTCACATATGAGGTAATAGGAGAAGAACAGGCCAAGCAACAGTCATTATCCATGTCTAGTACTATATATCCTGTTCATGTAAACTTCACACAGGCTACACAGGAGTCATCATCCCTGACAGCACCCATCCATCACTTTGCCTCTGATGAGTGCACATTGACCCAATGGGAGAGGTAATAAGCTGTCATTGCTACCATGACTGCAGATCATTCCCTGACTCAACAGATTCATTGGCCAGTGATGCAAGGGTAGACAGTCTCTGTGTACATCATAACAGAGATGATGGGTGTGCTGAATGACCTGTGTGAGGAAGTGAAACTGCTGCAGGTACTGCAGGATGGCATGCACCATATATGGTGTGGCATGACATTTATAAAACTGAAACAAGCATGCCTGCTGAAGGCTGTGATGGTCCAACTGGTATCCAATGGTGTATTCATGAGGATACTGGCAAAGTATTACTGTTATCTTACAAGGATATGGTTACATTGTGGATGATTACATGCCAGGTTTATGCAGATGGCACACACTATTCTGGAGACTGCATCACTGTCACTCCTTGCCATGGTAGTTTACACACCTGGGCATGGACAATCTCATGATCATGACAAGCAGTCATCTGCCCCACTGGGTCATCTGCACTGTTTTCCACACGTTCACGCCTTTCCTACCCCTGATGGCTTACTGAGTGTGGTTTTGATGCATGGTATGGTTTCAATTCATGGCCATCCGTAGTGTCATGAAAATTATCCATTTTTTGCCACGCCACATAGAAGGTACATTGGGTCCTTGTTCCTATTATGTCTGTAGGGCACATCCATACCTGACTCCACAAATCAATATGGCACACCTGGCTAATGTTTATAACACCTGAGCTCCACCTGACAGTGGAAGATGTGATCCCAATCTCCTCCTAACCTGTTCATGCCTACATGGCTATCACAGCCATCTTCTATGACCTTTACACATATGGTAGCATTTGCTGTCACCTGTCAGTGTGCTCACCTCACCTTTGCATGTAATGATGAATCTATTCTATCCACTCCCCTGACCTATGTGAGTAAGGTCATATCTGGAGTTAAGCATGACTAATCAATGCACTGAAAGCATAATCTAGGTGTGGCAATCCTTGCATCATTTTACTCTGTTTATTTTTGACATGATCTATAGTTGTGGATGAGATGTCACCTCTTTTCCATTGCTACTGTACTTTGCACTTGCTTTAGCTCTGCATGTGGTACCGCTGCTGTGTCTTCTTCCCATGACTCTATAGCCTGCTCTTTCACCACTGGTACCACTGCTGTGTCTTCTTCCCATCACTCTATAGCCTGTTCTTCTACTACTGATACCACTGCTGTGTCTTCTTCCCATGACTCTATAATCTGCTCTTCCACTACTGGTCCTGCTGCTGCATCCTCTTCCCATGACTGTATAGTCTGCTCTTCTACTACTGGTACTGCTGCTGTGCTGAACCCAGCTGAAATGTTTCCCTGCTGCTATAGTTGTTTATGTTGTGCCATTATTAAGAAACATGGCTCATACCACAATGATTTTGCTGCAGGTGTCTGGTGCATATTGCAGCCCCAACCTGATATATTTAGACAGTGGCAGCATCTCTTCAGTTGTCCAAATATGCAGTCAGTGAAAGTGCTGTATATCAGTTTTGCCATGGTCTGGAGGTTGTAGACTGGGGGTCATCATCCATAACTTAAGCTGTATCTCCTTCTGCATACAACAGTCATAACATTATATGTGGTCTGTTCCCTGCTTGCAGAGAAAATGTATATACTGATGTGCAACTTGCTCATGTGTACATCTACAGACTACATGACCTCTGTAAAGTGCCTTGGCACAAACAAGCAGTATAGGTTGAATATGCACCAGATTTGTTCATCATGAGAACTGTTAGGGTGATGCATGGACATGTTATATATAATGCCCTGGGCATTCTCCAACCTTGCAGTTAAGGGAGTGGAAGCAATTTGTATTGCTGTATTGCAGTCACCAAGGACCATGTAGGGTCTTGATGACAGTGTGTGTGTGTGTGTGTGTGTGTGTGTGTGTGTGTGTGTGTGTGTGTGTGTGTGTGTGTGTGTGTGTGTGTGTGTGTGTGTGTGTGTGTGTGTGTGTATGTGTCTATAAAATCTACAGCTGTTGTGACCTCATGGAAATAGACTATACTATAAAACCACAAATATCTGTGGCTCTGTCACCTGTAGTGCTTAAGAACCAAATATAATCCTCAACATACTGCACCATTATATGGAGGGACTGGTGCAGGATTCATGAGACTGACACTTGTGATATAACTAATGTGTCCTTTTTCATTAATGAAAGGTACCTGCAACTATGATAGTTAATGGTATACATACCTCTGGGTCCACTGGGATAGGAATCCGCCTTGATTTCACTTGTGGGTGACACAGTTTAACTCTCATATGATCTCCCTGTCCACCCATTACCAGTCTACTATTTGCTGGTCCATTAGATGCTTGTATATAAGGTGCAGAGTGTAACTTCTGTGATGGCATTGATGGCTGCAGTGTGGACACTGACTCTGATGGTGTCACCAACACATGGTCATTTGCATGCATAGCATACCATGCTGTTTGTCACACTCTGTGGCTACTCTGTGTCTCAAAATCACCTACAACTTGTATGCTACAGTTACCTTCATTCAAGTGCACTAAAAATTGTGTTACAATCTTTTAATCTCGGCCTTTGAGTTATCCAGTCTTTAAATTGGGGTGATTTTTAATAGAGCAGATTAACATTCTATCACACTCCTGTTACTTTCTGTACATTTGTACCTGATATCACACTGCACTTAAAGAACAAGGCTGTCTTGTTTTCTGATCATACAAAATTTGTTATGCAAGTAGTCTTCACAAGAAGCTCTGAAGTTACCATATTTCTGGGTAAAACTGTAGAAACGTTGATTTAATGTAAAATAAAAAAGAATTAACATCCAAATCAGTATATATGTATATCCAAAAAATGCGCTGTGGTATACCTTAAGTAGTGTGCAGAGTTGCCAGTTTATGTTTTCACTTTCAATCAACATAGTTTCTGCTTGAAGGAATAAAACAGTAGGAAAGGGTGTAGGTAGAGAAAGAGGGGAAAGTATGAAGGGGAGTGACAGAACAGTAGGAGTATGTAAGAAGTGGAAAGTATGGAACTTGTAGTTAGTAAGAACAGATGGAGTATTCCACAGGATACTTTAGTGTGAGACGTTAAAACCCATAGCAAAATGAATGGACAGCAGCTTTAAATTATTGCCTGGTACGTAAAGAAGGAGGAAATGGCTCTTTGATTTTGGAAACAAAGTATTTTTTCTCTGAAGTCCTTACATGTGGGAATGTTATGAATGTTAGTAGGAAGTGAGTCCTATAACTTTACTCTTAAGGACCAAAACTACGATCTGTAGAGGATAAGGAAGTTGCAGACCTAGGTAGGACAGGGGAGCGACTGGCGTGGGATCCAAGTTGATATGGGGAGATCTTTTTAACCAGCCAATGGCTGAGTAGGAAAATGGCATCATTAAGAAAAGTTTAATGAATAAGGGCATTAGTGTTGGGGTTGAGCCAGGTTTTGTTTTAATACGTTTATGATAGAAGATAAGTGATGTATGAATGCAAGTGGCCTGTTTAGAGTGTCACGTTGTTGGAAGGATATATGCTAATAACTGTTTGGCCATTTGTAATGGTTAGTTTATTGCAGTATCAGTAGGGTAATGTAAAATGTTATTGTTGCCTTTGAACATGAAGTTGAGAGCAAGATTTAAGCTCATTGGTGAGACCAATGGTTGTGTTTAAAGAATACCAATATTAGGATTACCTTTATGCAGAACAATGTGAAAGATAAGGAGTAGTGAATGTACAGTATATAAGTAGAAAGGCCTGGGAATGGGGGTGGGAGAAGGTCAAAGAAGGACACATCATCCCAGCTCACAGCATGTTTAATCAGTATGCACTTTTGCAGTTCTGTGCAGTATTCCATTCACTCTGTTTGCTAGGTGGCAAAGATCCCGACTGGATTTGCACATTACACAGGGTAGTAAGAATTTCGATGCAACTTATACTTGAAAATCAAAGAAGGTTGATGAAGATAAATCCAGTTTGCACACCCACCCCACCGCCAGATCACAGCATGAACCAATAAGTCTGTGCAAAGGCAACACAGAAGAGCCCAGTCAAGTAAGGTAAGCAAATTTAAAATACTGCACAAATACATAGTTAAAAATAATATGTTTAAGTGTTTGTAGTCACCACAGGGTAGAATGGCTAAGTACCCACAAGGGAAAAGAGTAAAGCAATCTGAAGTAGCTGGACCACTAAGAACAGCAATGCAGATAGGAATATAGAGGGGGAAGAACACATGGTTATAGCTGGAGGCTTCACCAAGACTGCCTTTGTACTTAACAGAGAAGAAAATGCAATCTTTAAATAACAAAGAGACATTTAATAAATGTAAAAACTGCTACAGTAACATGACCAAGGTAATCAGTACAAAGTTCACTCAAGTTGTACTTTGGAGATCAACAGTAACTAGACAGAGAGGCAGGGAGAGGGAGAGAGAAAGACAGTAATGCCACCAAGCAGCTGGTGTGTGTATGTGTTTGAGGGAGTGGGGTTGGGAACACTTTTCAGTCCAACCTCTCTCTTTTCAGCATGCATCCCAGCAAATCATTCTTAGCATTGAGTAAGGTTGTTTGATGCTATGATATTCACTGCAGCTGGCAAATGCCAGTGGCACTAAGAAACTCAGGGAGGGGGGCATTAACAATCCTTTTTTCTCTGACGAATATTCCAGAAGAAGAATGTTCCTAGCTGCATGAGGAGGGGGTTCCACTGTAGCTGTAAAAACCTAGCAGCACCAAGCAGCTCAGGTGTCAGAAGAGGGTCACATTCTTACTGTAGATAAAAGCCTGTGCAGTTCAGCAGCTGTGTACTGGCCTATATCATGACATGGTATCAGAAGTTACAAAGTCATGTACTGCAATCTGATAAGGAGGATGTGAAAATGTAATCCACCAGAATGCCATAATTTCTCTGAGCCATCTTCATGGTGTACTAAGAAACAGAGGTTGAAGTGCTGTAGGAATGAACTAGAAATTACATGATGAATAATGAAAGTGAGGTAAATTATCTGCTATATTCTATTCCATTTTTCATTATATTATATTATATTATATTATATTATATTATATTATATTATATTATATTATATTATATTATATTATATTATATTATTATTATTATATTATATTCCATTTTTCCAGTTCTTTCACATTTGGAGATGGACAAGCTCTTTAACTATACAGTAATCACAAAGCTGGTTAAAACTCAACTGAGTGGCATAAAGGGATGAAGCCCTGATTGTCCTGCCTATGGCAGAGGCAACCCAAGTCTGATTAGTTTCTCTGCCATCTGATAGAGATGACAGGGAAGATGGGTGTGCCCATCTTGGGATGTATATATTAATGCCAGTATGTGCAGACCATTTAAGCCTGGTGGAGCCCAGGGCTTGGAACAGTCACTGAGCTGTGCATATGGGATGGACATGGAGGCATGGTTGCACTAGAGCCTAGGGAAGATATTTCCTCAGATACCATGCCTCATTGCCTATCCAGCTTAATGATGTAATGTCAGCATGATTGGGGGTAGGGCTAAAGAAAGCTTGGTGCACTCAGAGAACGGTGCTGCAAGCACTCCATCCATTTCACCTCCAGGATGTGCTTTCTGGTTTCCCTTAACCTGCTGTTGGCAGTCCCATGTATAGGATAGTGGCTGACAAAGATTATTTCCAGTCTGTATTCCCTCCGGAACATCAAAATTGGGTGAGTGGTACTGAGATTGGGGATCAGAGCATTAGAAGAGGGCCTCACACTTGATAATCAAGTTATATCTCTAGGACCCCCTCAAAAAAAAAAAAAAAAAAAGCTAATTCAGCATTTTGTGCCAAATGTAATCTATAAATGCAGCTGCTTCAACAGATGAGTTAAAGAAGGAGACAGACGGGACTGAAGATTGAAGTGACATTTACAGGAAAGCCCAGTGAGTCTGACTTTTTTAAGTTAGAAGATTTTCAGATACATGGCAGAATAGTTTTAGACACTGCAGAGTGAGAAATGTCTCCAGAACCAATACAGCTGGGCCCTGATCTGACATGGGGCTAAGCAGTGCAAATTGCATTTTATTCTTTGCAAACTAAAGTGCAGAGTGTAAAAATGAGGGTTGATATAGACACAGATAAGGTCAGACAAAAAATCATCTGTTAAACCCTTCCAAGCTTTTCTACTGCTCTAGGAGCAACTCAGTTGTGCTCTGAGCAGCATTGCCTTACTGATCAACATTAGCCTACACAAAGTATAGGTCCCTCTTGTAGTTTCAGCGATACAAGCACAGTCCTATCAAATTAACCCAGTCTCTTCCCTAATAAAATATACAGTAAGAACCTGCTATCATGGACAGGCAGTTTCCCCTCATCTATCTGGCCAGCCTGATAGACATGGGCATCCTGATGCAATGTAGCAATTGTCTCATGTATAGTGACAGGCACTTACCCCTGAAACAAATAAATACTTTATGTGAGAGATGTAGTTACACTATGAACTTGGAGGCAAGACTCTCACATAAGGAAAATTGAATGCCAAACAGGTTGTCAGCACACACACACTCCCCACACTAAATAAGGACGTGACACATAAACTCACATATGCAGAGACAGTCTCTAGCAACTTACCAAACGTCCAGAGGCTTTCCAAACAGAAACCACTTACACACAATGCAAAAAACAACCACAACACGTAATAATACAGAAACCGGTATCTCAACAAATAAGTCCATAAGGCATGCCACAAAAAAATTAATGTATCGGTTATAGGTGACTCTGTTGTGAGACACATGGATGTTCCCCTCATCAGGCTGGATAAGCAGCGGGTTACAGTTAGCTGCCTGTCAGATGCTAGGATCCATCAAGGCACTCAAGCATTCAAGTCACTCAATCACAAGTACCGGTATGACTCCGTCATAGTCCATGTGAGGGTGAATGACTTGAGCCTTACCTCACTGAACTATATGAAGAGAGACATAACTGAGCTCTCACATTATGTGTCACAGGCAGGTATAAGCCTAGCCTTAAACAGCATTCTACCTTCTCCAAGGATAATGCCACAATGCAAACAAAAAATGATTGACTTTAACAATTGGCTTAGCTTCTAATGCAAGTCCAAGGAAACCCAGTATCTGTCAGCCTGGGAAGACATGGTCAACAGGCCATGCTGCTTTGCCAGAGCTGGTCTGCACCTGTCTACTCAAGGCATTTGGATACTGAAAAAGGCATTAGCCACCCTATTTGTGCCTTTTTTAGACAGTTTCAAAATAAACAACCTCCCAACATAACAAAATCCTCCCTAGATTAACTCAAGGTACTGCTTAATGCCAGGATTCTAAACAAGAAAATGAACTCCCTGGAAGCACTCCTTACTTTGGATGATGCTGATGTCTGTGCAGTCACTGAGACATGGTTCAAAGGCACAGAAAGCACCCCAGCCATGCAGGGTTACAATGCCTTCCATATGTCCACTCCAGACCACAGACTGACCATGAAAGAACCAAAGGAGTAGCCCCTACCACATCATAGCTAGCTATAGGTCCCCCGCCATGAAACAGAAAAAGCATTCCACATACCTGGACTTACTGGAGCCACTTACCATACAGCCCAACACCTTACTCATGGATAATTTTAATTATCCTATCATCGACTGGGAAACATACATGACCAGAAACATACTGGCTCAGTGGTTCTTAGACTTTGTCAGTGCAAATGCTCTGAAACAGCTAGTCAGCACACCCACAAGAGGCTCAAATTTCTTGGACATAGTACTTACTAACATGGTAGAGCATTGCACACCCCCCTGTATGATGCCTTCTCTAGTAAGATCGGACCATGAGTCCACCTCTTTCAATGTAATTATAAGACCAGATACCCCATCAAGCTCAAAAAATGCTTAAGAATTTTTCAAATGCAAATTACGTCCTATTAAGTGTTGGTATAAGAAGCCTCCTTGGATGCAGAAAACATGGACTCCTATGCAGAGGTGTACAACAGTTCCCTGTATAACCACTAAAGCAGTTGTATAGAATTGTCTGTACCTGACTGTATTAAAACCAAGTTTTGCTGAAAAACAAGCCACCCTGGTGAAGCCCCAGTATAAACAGGCTATACAAGTGAAAGAAACTAATGCCCAAGAACAAGAGGGGACTGGCTCAGCAGAGAAATAAATCCCTCTCTAGCTTAAACAAACACATTAGAGATCTTGCCAAGTCCTCCAAAGCTAATTGGCAAGTAAAAATAGCCTAGCTATCTAAGAATAATCACAAGACATTCTTTAACTATGTCCTAAATCTAAAAGGAAATACCCAGCTATACACTTAACTGGTTTTGGATGGTACCACCCATATTCAGCTGGACATACTAGCTAACCTGCTTGCTGACAGAGTTGGAGCAAATCTCACTTCCCTCTTCCCTCCAGTCATCCCCCAAAGTATACCTGCTACCATTACTCAGCCTGTTATCTCAAGAGAGCAGGTCATCTCCATAGGTTCATAGGTTCATAGGTTCATAGGTTGGTACTAGGTTATTGGCCCTAGGGCCTATACAAGCCTAGCCATAACAACTGGCTATTTCTTCCCACACTATTTACTTCCCTGGACCCCTGTCTAGCAGGGCAACTGACGTGATCCCCGGGGTGAATTTCCATGCTGCCCAAGGCCAAAAATACAGATAAATGGGACCAGACAACATCCTAGGTTACCTTTTAAGCAACATAAAACATAATTTAGCAGACCATCTTGGATCCCTTTTTAACCACAGCCTGAAAACTGATTATATTCCAGCAGAATGGAGAACAGCTACAATAATCCCTGTGCACAAAGGGGGACCATCAACTGACCTTGGAAATTATAGGCCCTTAAGCTTGACTAGCCTCATCTGGAAGGCCATGGAAAGAATCATTATGGACCTTATTAACAAGGACATAGGTAATCTCCAAACTCTGGACCCACACCAGTTCAGATTTGTTAAAGGTAGATAATGTCTATTAAACATAGTTGGCTTCTTCGAGAGAGTCACCAAGGCCCTGGATGAGGTAAAGACTGTGCACACTGCGTATCTTGATCTAGCCAAGACATTTGACACAATCCCCCACTCAGGTATTATAGAGAAACTCTCCCATTTGTGAATTAATCCCTACATTACAAGATGGGTAGCCAACTGGCTCACCGACAGGACACATACTGTCAAAATGGGTGACAACTTCACCTCTAGCAAAAGACCAGTCACCAGTGGGATACCACATGGTTCTGTGCTGGGCCCCTTACTGTTTGGAATTTATTTCTCAGAAGTTCAGGTAAACTCGGATAGCCTGTGACTGACCAAGTTTGCTGATGACTGCAAATTGGGTTCAATCACTGAGTCCCTCGGTGATATTAATGTACTGCAGGCATTAATGCAGACAAATGATTTGGTGACAAAGCCATGGATTAAAGCTAAATGCAAAAAATGCATTATTACTCCCTTTGAGAAAGCTGAAATCCCTGCTAATTCCATTATAGACAGCACCCATCTACGTGTAGATTCAGGACTATGTGATCTGGGCCAAAAACACAGCAAAAATGGGACCAGACAATATCTGAACTTTGACCATCACATATCCACAGTAGTAAAGAAATTATTCTATGTGGCACATCTTATAAGTAAAGGCATTGACACTATGTTTAATTTTTCTGTATAGCTTGTTTATTTCTATTTTCAAAGTTACAGTTCAATCTATTTTCCAATTCTTATATTTTTGTCTATTATCTTAATCAAGTATCTTGTTCTTATGGAAATACAGTGGGTATAAAAAGTTTACACACCCCTGTTAAAATGCCAGGTTTTTGTGATATAAAAAATGATACCACAATAAATTATTTCAAAACTTTTCCCACTTTTAATGTGACCTATAACCTGTACAATTCAATTGAAAAACAAACAAATCTGTTAGTGGAAAAAATATAAAAAATAAAGAGCGTACAATAAGCTGGATGCATAAGTGTGCACAACCTTGAACTAATACTTTGTTGAAGTACCTTTTGATTTAATTACAGCATTCAGTCTTCTTGGGTAGGAGTCTATCTGCATGGCACATCTTGACTTGACAATATTTGCCCACTCTTCCTTGCAAAAGTGCTCCAAATCTCTTCCTTGCAAAAGTGCTCCAAATCTGTCAGATTGTGAGGGCATCTCTTGTGCACAGCTCCCATCAGGTCACCCCAGAGATTTTCTATTGGATTTAGGTCTGGGCTATGGCTGGGCCATTCCAAAACTTTAATTTTCTTCTGGTGAAGCCATTCTTTTGTTGATTTGAATGTATGTTTAGGATCATTGTCATGTTAGAAGGTGAAATTCCTTTTCATCTTCAGCTTTCTAGCAGATGCCTGAAGGCTTTGGGCCAAAAGAGACTGGTACTGGGAACTGTTCATAATTCCCTCCACCTTGATTAAAGCCCCAGTTCCAGCTGAAGAAAAGCTACCCCAAAGCATGATATTGCCACCACCCTGCTTCACATTGGAGATGGTGTTCTTTTGGTGATGCGAAGTGTTGTTTTTGCACCAAACATACCTTTTGGAACTGTTGCCAAAAAATCAACCTTGGTCTCATCAGACAATAACACATTTTCCCACATGCTTTTGGGAGACTTGATGTACTGATTTGCAACTTTTAGCCAGTCCAGGATGTTTTTCTGTGTAAGAAAAGGCTTCTGTCTTCCAACCCTACTCCATAGTCCAGACATATGGAGAATACAGGAGATTGTTGTCACATGTAATACACAACCAGAACTCATCAGAAATTCCTGCAGCTCCTTCAGTGCTGCTGTATGTCTCTTGGCAGTCTCCCTAATCAGTTTTTGTCTTGTCTTTTCATCAAGTTTGGAGGGGCATCTAGTTCTTTGCAACATCACTGTTGTCCCATATCTTCTCCACTTTTTGATGACTGTCTTCACAGTGTTCCATGGCATAGCCAATGCTGTGGAAATTGTTTTGTACCCTTCCCCTGACTGATACCTTTCAACAATGAGATCCCCTTGATGCTTTGTAAGCTCTCTGTGAACCATGGCTTTTTTGTAGCAGGCAACTGAGTAAATGTCAGGAAAATCCTACTAGGACAGCTGAACTTTATTTGGGGTTAATCAGAGTCTTTTTAATTGATGGCAGGTGTGTCCCCAAGAAGACTGAATGCTGTAATTAAATCAAAAGCTGCTTCAACAAAGTATTAGTTTAAGGCTGTGCAGACTTATGCAACCAGCATATTGTACATTTTTTATTTTTTATATTTTTTCTCCTAACAGATTTGTTTTTCAATTGAATTGTACAGGTTATAGGTCACAGTAAAGGTGGGAAAAGTTTTGAAATTATTTATTGTGGTCTCATTTTTTTATATCACAAAAACATGGCATTTTAACAGGGGTGTGTAAACTTTTTATATCCACTGTATATCCTCCTAATCTTGTGTGCCTAAATTCTGATGTTAAACATTTTTTTTATATTTAGGAACGCAAAAATGTCCAGCAGCAGTTTCAGCAAATGTTAAGTAACATCTGTCTTGATGTTCAATTTTCTAACCACTATAAATGGTCACCCCTTTATCATGTGGTACAATGATCTCAGAGTTGATCAAATTAAGTAAGGAGGTAAGGGGAATAGCCTCTGTCTTTGCATTGTAGAGTGTTTTTTCATGGCTAATTTCACAGGCCTAGCATTCAGTGTTTACCTTGAGAAACTTTGTGACCATTGTCACATTTTCTACAACAGCATTGTTTTTACTGTTGCAAGGTAAATTCAGATGTTCATAAGTTCATTTGTTTTGCCACCCAGTGATTAGATCTTTTCTGTCTTCAGGTTGGGTGGTTCATGTATTTATTGCATAACCTTGGTAAATAAATAAATAAATAAGTAAGTAAGTAAATAAATAAATAAACAAGTAATTGTTTCATCAACAGTATGAACATGCACTCCAGTTCTCTAATGTGCCTCCAAAGAAGTATCCTCTCAGTTCTATTTATTTTCAATTTAGTGTGTTTGACTCAAAAATTTAAGCATTAATAGATTTAATTTCAAAATATGTTTCTTTTTTCTAAATTATATTTGTAATTTTATCAAAACTGATGCAAAACATCCCCTTTAAGATTGCTTGCTTCAAAGGTAGTGGACCACATACTGTAATCCATTCAAGTATGTTAGAATTTCTGAAGGCAGCTGAAATTGACCTGATATTGTTACATGATTCCAGAATTATACACAGGAAAGTTGTTATATTAGGAAGTAAACAGAAGTATCATATATGGACTGCATGCAACACAGAGAGTGATTCACTTATGTAAGAAAAAAAACAACTTCCTTGAAACCTATGCCACCATTCTGATATACCTTTTTTTCTCACAGTTTGGTGCAGTGCAAGTTATCAATAGGTATACCCCTACTTCATATCTGTTGGAGAATTTATAGCATATTAAGAGAAAAGCAGTGCTTCATGTAGCATGAGACTCTCACTAACACTACCAGTTATCTGAGAATGAGTCATTATATGTAATGACTGGCCTAATGAGAGCAGAGTACAGTATAATGATTACATCCCTGGATCTTGACATCATACCGTTACATAAAAAATGAAAAAAGACTTCATTACAATAGTGGATACTTAATGATCAAAGGACAGTTCACTGTTGACTTAGGTACCTATGATCTCTAATGATGGTATGAACCTGAATTGGGATTCCAGTTATGTAATACTCAACAGGAAAGATTTGTTTCTCAAATGAAACTACAATACTTTGTTTGCATTAACTCTATGGTCAAGGTCAGGACATCAGTTGCTATTAATCCCTACTTAGAAAATATAAGACTCTGTTGGGAGAAGAATAATGGCACAACAGGTTGCGGTCAGCTGCAAGCTTGTTCACCCGCAAACTTGGTAACACAAGTTTTCACATCAGAAAAGCAGATACCCAAGAGAAGGGCCCAATACAGAGCCATGTGGGACTCCACCAGTGCATAATCTATTAGATGACAAGGTATAACCAATCTATTAGATGGGAAGGCACCCCCATGTGTAGAATCACACAGCCAGGTAGCTATTTATTGGGTAATACAGGGGATTAATATTTACCCTGGTAAGTCTATCTAGTCTAGTATTATTTCCCTAGTCTGTCCTAGCATTGTGCACACTGACTTTTTCCTGCTTCTGATTTTATGGATGTGCAAACTTTTGCTCTTTTCTTTTGAATTATCGGTTATTAGACTACACTTTACTTTTCTACCCTGAATTATACCACACTTACCTTCCCTGGTGAAAGGTGAACAGATTGTTTTTCTTTTGTCCTTCTTGAGGACTGGCTCAACCCACTCGGGCTCACTCTGCTCCTCTACCCTGCCCCCATTACCACCCACCCCTAACTCAATTACCTTTACAGCTAACCATCTTTAACCCCATCCCCTCTATTCTCCCACATCCACTAACCTCCAACCAATCAAGTTCTACTCCATCCTACTCAGGCCCCTCCCACCTTAACTCACACTCTAACTCATATCTCCTACTACCCACACTCACTTGTCCCACCCCCCTTCCCCATTCAATCCCACTCACCTTCCTTCACCTACTGCACACCACACTCCCCATCTTACTCCTTACCCATCACTATGCATCTCCATCTCCTCTTATCCTTTCATTTTTCTTTTCCTACCTTACCTCACTTATCACACCCAACTTAATGTATACCCCAAGTCCCCTACATCCTCCTACACTGCAAACACCATTAAACACTACGCCTCTCCCATATCACTCACTCTCTTCTCCTGCACTGAACATACTCTCCCCAAAATTAGACTCCTCTCAAATATCTTTCCCCATCACAAAAAACAAACTGAAATGTTCCCACCTTACCCCACTATATCACTTTTATGCCACCTTTGCAACACCGTTAGACTCTCAGGCAACATTCACCTCAACCTAGGCCCACATAACAACACTTCTACACCCACCATCACAACTCACATACCCCTGCAAATACCAAACCCTACTCTCAAGCATCTCTTCTACTCAATCAACATACACAGCATTGTTAGCAAGACATTAGAATTTCACTTATGGATAGCCCAATACTCCCCTAACATAACATCTCTCTCTCTGAAATATCACTGAAACCACGTAACACTAACAGTGAATATCTTACCCCTGGTTACAATATTGTACGCCTTGACAGAACACAAAAAAGGTGGAGGTGTAGCCATTATGTGCTCAGACCTCCTAATATTATCCTACTGAACCAATCCACCCCCTTCTTTCACTCAGCTGAACTCATCATTGCTAACTACAAACTAAACAGCCATAAAGCCCTAACAATAGTTGCTATTCATATACCCCCTGGAGATAACATACCCCTACTTGAACAGATTCTTCACTGGATGGCAGACAGCATACCTAATGAAACTATCATACTAGGTGGTCATCATCCACATCATCATCATCAGCCCACTTTTTTCCATTTTTCTACATGGAGTCAGGGTATCGTGTTAACTGTTGCCAACTCTCTCGGTTCAGTGCCACACTCCTGCCTTCTTCAACACTCATGCCTGACTGTCACAGATCTTCTTTCACACCATCCATCCACCTCTTTGCTGGATGTCCTTGCTTCCTCTTAACTTCTTCCTGTCTGTCCCAATTCTTCCTCACCAGATTGTCTTCTGCTTTTCTACACATGTGCCCAAACCACTGCAATCTGTTCTCTTTGATCTTTTCTGCAATTGGAGCTACTTTGGCTTCTGCTCTTATGTCCTCATTTCTTCATCTGTCCCACAGTGTGCATCCTATCACCTTTCTCAGGCGCTTCATTTCCATCACCTCTCGCTTCTTCTTCAACTCTTCTGCCTTTACTGCCCAGGTTTCTGTACCATACAGTATTACTGGTTGCACCCCTGTTTCGTACACCTTACTTCTCAGCTTCTTTGGCATTCTTCTGTCATTGACCATACCTGATGCTCTCTGCCAGTTGGCTGCAGGCCCTCTGATTCCAGCTTTGACCTCTTCATTCAGACTACTCTTCTCCTCAATTACTCCTCCCTGATACTTGAAGCTGTTTACCTGTTCCACTATCTTCCCTTCTATCTCTATTCTCAACTTCTTCTGATTTCCCCAATTTGCTGCCATTTTCACCACCTTATCTGTGCTTAGTTTCATACCATGTGCCTTCAAATTTGCATTCCATTCTCCTATCCTTTGCTGAAGTTCTAGCTCAGAGTCTGCCTGTACTGCCACATTGTCTGCATACAACAGCATTGTTGATCCATCCCCTCCAACCTGTTTGCTAATGTAGTATATCATCACTATGAACAGCAGTGGGCTCAGAGCTGAACCCTGATGTACACCCACACCCAATGGGAACCCCTCTGTGAGGCCGAACACTGTTTATACTTGAGTAATTGGGTCCTTGTTCATAGCCTGCACTAATTCTACCAAAGTTTCTGGGACTTCAAACCACCGCAGTACTGCCAAGATCAGCTTTCATGGGACCTTGTCATATGCTTTTTCCAAGTCTAGGAATGCCCAGTTGGACTCTCTCATCTCTAGCTTCTTCACAAGTATCTGTCCCAATGCAAACATCGTGTCAATTGTGCTGCATCCTGATCTGAATCCAAACTGCTCATCTCCCATCTTACATTCTACCACTCTGCGTATCCATTAATCAATCACCCTCTCCAGAACTTTCATGCAGTGTGATAGGAGTTTGATGCCTCTGTACTGCCCACAGTTGTGGATGTCCCCTTTTTCTTGTACACTGGCACAAGTATGCTTATTCTCCAGTCATCTGAGATACGCCTTTCGCTCCACACTGCTATTAGTACCCTCAGGAGCCATTTATCCCCCCATCTCACGCAGCATCTTTATCATATCTGCTGTGAGTCTTGACTTCATCTGAGTCTGCTGCTTTCCCTGACTTCATCTTCCTTAGTGCTGTTCTTACTTCTTCAAGAGTGGGCTCCTCTTCTTTCTTCTCTCATCATAAGCTGTTTCTGGGGCAGTACAGTTTCTGTGGGGTTTTCGTCATCCAGAAGCTGTTGGAAATACTCCTTCCATCTGCCTTTGATGTCCTCTGGGCTGGTGAGCAGGTTGTTGCTGTCATCCCTTATGAAGAATGTCTGACTATCTTCTTTATCTTTCTGTCTTTGTCTTGCAACCTGATATAGTTTCTTTGTGCCCCTTACTGGGTCACTTTCCAGAAGGTGGTACAGTGCCTCCAATGCCCTATTCTTTGCTATTGCAACTTCTTTCTTAGCTTCTTTGTTAGCCAGCCAGTAGTCCTTCCTAGCCTGGTCAGTCTTTTTTGTCTCCCACTTCTTTCTGCACTCCATTTTTCTTTTGATGACTTCCAAGACTTCTGCATTCCACCACCAGCTTTCCTTATGTACCTTATTTCCATACCAGGCTTGGCCACATATATTTTCTGTCATCCTAACACATGATGTTTTTAGGCAGTGTCATTCTTCTTCAACTCTACCTATTTCATCCTCTTCTTGGGGTGCTAGAGCCCTGAGCAATTCCTTGAACTGTTGCACTTTCCCTCCAGTCAACGTCCATGTCTTCAGCCTGGTCTCTGTTGACCTTAGAGCCTTCTCTGACCACTGCTTGTAGCGGATTGTGGCAACTAGTGATTTATGCTGTGGGCTGACTGTTTCACTGGGGATGACTTTGCAATCATGGGTTATGCCCCAGTGCCTTTTCTTTACTAGGAGGAAGTCTACCTGAGTTGCATGTTGACTACTCTTGTATGTGATCTTGTGACTGTCTCTCTTTCTGAACCATTTGTTGGCTAGTATCAAGCCATTTGTCAAACAGAAGTTTAGAATGACTTCTCCTTCTTTATTCCTGTTGCCTCACCCATGTGGACTCAGGCAGTCCTCATATATTGTTCTGTCTGTCCCGACATGTGCATTCAAGTCACCCATTATCAACACCAATTCATGTTGTCCTGCTTTATCTAGTAGGTCCTGCAACCGCTGTCTGAATGCACTCTCTTCCTCACTATCACAACCCTGCTGTGGGGCATAGGCTGAGATTATGAATACTGCCCTATCATTACACTAGAGTCTGACTACCAAGAGTCTGTCATTAATTTTGATGATATCCCTTACTACCTTCTGAAGCATCTCTCTCACCACAATTCCTACACCATTTCTAGCCTGCCCTCCACCTGAGTAGTAGACTCTGGATCCCAAGCCATGTGGCTTTGCTGGACTGCCCTTCCATCTCATCTCCTGGATACATAGGATGTCCGGCCTCCCTCCATATCATCATGTCATCCACTTCCAAGCTGTGTCCTGTCAGGGAACCTACATTAAGCGTAGAAATTCTCAGTTCAATTCAATTCAATACTAGATGATGTTAATATCAATTGGCTTACCCTCCAACTCCTCTTCCACCTGCATTCACCTATATGGCTACACCCAACGTATCTCTTGTCCCACTTTTCTTCATAAACCCACAAACACCAGTTCTATCCTTGACTGGATTCTTGCCTCCAATCCTAACTTTTAACACTACCCCAAAGCCCTGCCAGACTGAATTAGTGATCACTCTCCTATATGCATTCAAATATTCCCCCACCTCACTACAGCTCATAAATTCAAGGATTGCCATAAGCTAACCAACCTCAACCCACTGACTTTCAATAACTATCTCACTAGTCCTTCCTCTCTCATCTCTCTCTTGATGAAGCCGTCCTTCAGTTCAACTCCATCTTCCTAAACTCTAAACTCCCTAGCCCCTCCCAGAACTATCACAGTCAAATCACATTGTGCACCCTGGCTCACCAGGTCAACCCTTTATCTCATCCAAAACAGAGATTCGGCATGGAAACTCTGGACAAAGGCAAAAGTTCACATACACTTACAAAAATATAGGGAACTCCGTAACCTGGCCAAAAAACACATAGACATTGATAAAAAAACTTCTACCATAAACACCTAACTACAACACCCAGAAAGCCACAAAAACTTCTGGAATACTGTCAACCAAATTCTCCACCCCTGAAACCCCTCACCACCAAATCCCTGCCCAAATAATTCAACCCTAGAAACTGCCTCCATCTTCAATGCTTACGTTATTGATACCATTAGCAAACTTTTGCCAGCTTCCAACTTAAACACTCCCTCACCTCCCACCATTCCCCTACTACAAAACTGCCCTTTCTCACTAAATCCCATCCCTACTAGCTATATTAAAAATCTTCTTCTCCAACGTAAACAATGTCCCCCATCAGCTGACAACTTGCCAACTCTCTTTCTAAAGGCTGCTGCTAACTCCATAGCATACACAGTCTCCATCCTTATTAATCTCTCAGTCTGTGAATCAACAGTCCCAACTCCTTGGAAAAAATTCCACACCATACCTATCCACAAAGGTGGTAACTTGGTCGAACTCTCCAATTATCGCCCAGTTGCCATACTCTCTCCCCTCCACAAAATTCTTGAGCATTGTGTTCACAAACAAATATTGTCTTATCAGACTCAAGAAAACCTCATCACCCCTACCCAGCATGGCCTCTGCCCCCACCACAGCTTTCATTTCCTTTACTAACGCCATCTCCCTAGCCAGAGACAATAATAAACTGGTGTCTTACCTCTTTCTAGATCTCTAAAGCCTTTGACACTGTCTCTCACTACATCCTTCTCTCTAAACTTTCTCAGCAAGACCTCTCTCCTGCAACTATCTCCTGGTTTACCAGCTACATCACTAGCAGACAACAATCTGTCAAATGCATCTCTGCTCTATCTCCCTTTCTTCCCCATGAGATGGGCATCCCTCAAGGCTCAATTCTAGGCCCGATTCTTTTTAACATCTTCACTAACCAACTCCACACATCCTATCTACAGTCATCCCTTATATGCAGATGACCCCACTATCATCACCACAGCTGACAACCCCTCTGGCCTGCTCACTCTAACTCAGTCCTCTTTTAACCTCACTGAAACTTGGATCACTAACAACCAACTCATACTAAACCCTAAAAAAGACAAAACTCCTCCTATTCCAACCCAGATCTCTCCACTATCTTAAATCCTCTTTTACCATCTCTTCCCTTAAAAATGTCTTTCTCATGCGAACCCCACACAAACTCCTGGGAGTAATCATCGATGACCAACTTAAATTTGACTTCCATGTGCAGCACTGTATTAAAAAAAACACCAAAAGCTTGGCCTACTTTATAGAAACAAAAGGTTACTTACCCCCAACTCTAGAATCTCACTTACCCAGGCTTACATTCCCCCTAACCTCTTCTACAGCTCTCAAATCCTTATTAACTTACAGTCCTCTCTACTATCCAAACTCAAAACCACATACAACAAAGTAGCCAAATTTGCAGCTAACCTGCCTCAGGAATCACATCACTGACTTGCTCTCCAAGCACTTCGCTGGTTAGAGTATCCTAACCAACTCTTATTTACTCAGCTTCTCATCGTCCAAATTATCCTAAACAAACTCTTCTAATGCCCTAGCATATCATCTCTTGTCTGCCCCTATAACCTTCCATGCTTCCTCAAAAGCTCAGACCAATGTCTCTTACAGATTCATAAACATAAAAAATAATTTGTACTAAACTTTTACAGCTACCTTCCTGCTGTATCATGGAATAAGCTTCTCTTGGCCCTCAGAAATATTATCCAAGCTCATGAATTCAAGACACCTCTCAGAAATTACCTACAGAGCACCTGGAGATGTCAATGCAACCATCCCACTTGAACTCTGCTCTTCCCTCTTTCTTCCTCTACTCCTCTCCCTCCATCACCTTCCTTCCTACTTCTTCCTTTCCCACAATTATACTATATATTCTAACTTTTTGTGTATATCAATGATAAGCAACTACTGCTCTCCATACCCCTCCATATTGCATCTATATTACATAATTGAACTTTTAAAAGTGCGAATGTCATATGGTGGACACCATATGATCAAACTTTTAAAAGTTCAAAAATGTAATAAAAAAAAAACAAAGAAAAAACCTACCTGAACGGTTTAAGCAGGGGGGGGGCAAGACCCCCTGCACTCCCCCACACCCACTGCTCGTTAAATATACTAACTTTGAGATTGCACTACAGTGCAGAAAAGGGAAATCTTCCCATTCTGCACTGTACAGACATCTCTGTTGAAACGTTTGAACTTTTAAAAGTTCGATCATATAGTGTCGACCATATGACATTCAAACTTTTAAGAGTTTGACAATGTGATATAGACCCTCCATATTCCTGGGCCCTTTAATCTGACACTAATTTCCTTTCTTTCTTCTATCTTTCTCTCTTATTTCCCCTCACACTGTAATTTCCTCAACTAACTGCTTTGTTTCTCACTCTACACCACCAATAACAAATCATCTACATTTTTGCCACATTGTTCTTCTCTACCTCCTCAATACTAACTACATATTTTGAAATGTCTCTTTTGATGAGATCTCTTACTTGAACTGATATTAGTCTTCTGCTTAACTTTTTTTATATATATACTTTGATCCTGTTTATTATATTTTACTTTACACTTGTTAATTTTTTGTCATGCATAACTTGTACTGTGAATTTTCACTTGCATAATTTGTATTGTGAATTTGCCACCTGTATAAATTGTACTATGGAGTTTTATCCCCAGGGCCTTGACTGAAAAAGAGCACAAGCTCAGTTAGACAATCCTGGTCAACAAATGTTTAATAAATAAATTATCAAAAATACCTGCATGAGAAATCATATTGAGTGCCTTATCAAGCACAAGATAAGTGGCACAGACAGAATAATCCACATCAAGGGCATCAGTCTTACTAAAGAAGTCAATCAAATTAAGCTACATGACCTACAATTCACAAAACCTTACTGACTAGTATCATGTGTGTTGCTGTTAATGAGACTGACTAGGATCTGCTCTATGATGTTATACACAGGACTAATGAGGCTAATCGAATGATAGTTTACATTGTCAGATACAACACCAGCCCTTATGAACAGGCAATACAGCTACTGTTCTTCAGAGTTCAGGCACATACCCTACGGAGAAGGTGACAGCAAAAAGCAAAAAAAAAAAAAAAAAACAAAGGGTTCAGCAATAATTTGTATACAATGATAATGTAGTTGAAAGAGGACATCAGATTTATTTTGTTCTTTTTAATCAAAGGATTTATGAATTATTCAGTTTTGTCTTGTTTCTGCACATCAGACTGAAGCAGCTGTGTTTGTTACTTTATATCATGTGGTACATTTTTTTAAATGTTTATGAACTGTGCAGTCCTTGTTTTTTTAAGCAAAAAAAATGTTTATTGAATTATCATTTTCGACATAAGCAATCATATATTTATATAAATGAAAATAAACCATACTGACATATTTGCATTTGCAAACGTTACATATCACACATAATCTTTTATACAGTTATTGTTAATCAAACATTACTAAACCTCATTCCTCCTGCATTGGCAGACTTTAAAAAATCACTGCAGTCTACCTTGTCAGAAATACTGGGTGAGTAATTTGGTGTAACTAAGTAAATGATTTTTTGAGCTGTGTTACAGGGTGATCTGAATTGTCTAGACATAAATGGCCTTGCTGAATTTAATTCTGGTGACTGTCACATAAAGCAATTACTAGAAAATGGAAATCAAAGTCTAAATTAACCATATTAGAAGTAATGAATATAGTAACAGAAATAAAAGAACAGAAAGTGGGATATTTAGAAAAGGACAGGAACAAATTACATAGAAACCTGTGAACTGTGGGAAGAATACATTGTGCAATTCATGTTATGCAAATGTCTCCCTTAGCTAAAGGAAAGCAAGAGAAAGGTTCTGGGCTAGATTCACAAGCGTCACATGGAGTACAGAGGAGGGCAGTGGAGTGAGATGTCACTGTAGCAAGTAATCATAGTGTTCGTCGTTCATACATCTGTGCTTCAGCACAGGGACCATGTAAATCATAGAGTAGGTAGTTCATAGATCTGTGCTTCAGCACAGGGACCATGTAAATCATAGTGTAGGTAGTTCATAGATCTGTGCTTCAGCACAGGGACCATGTAAATCACAGTGTATGTAGTTTGTAGATCTGTGCTTCAGCATAGGGACCAACTAAATCATAGTGTATGTCATTCATGCATCTGTGCTTCAGCACAGGGACCACGTAAATCATAGTGCAGGTAGTTCATACATCTGTGCTTCAGCACAGGGACCAACTAAATCATACTGTAGGTAGTTTGTAGATCTGTGTTTCAGCACAGGGACCAACTAAATCATAGTGTATGTAGTTTGTAGATCTGTGTTTCAGCACAGGGACCATGTAAATCATAGTGCAGGTAGTTCATAGATCTGTGATTCAGCACAGGGAACAACTAAATCATAGAGTAGGTAGTTCATACATCTGTGCTTCAGCACAGGGACCATGTAAATCATAGTGCAGGTAGTTCATAGATCTGTGCTTCAGCACAGGGACCAACTAAATCATACTGTAGGTAGTTCATACATCTGTGCTTCAGCACAGGGACCAAGTAAATCATAGTGCAGGTAGTTCATACATCTGTGCTTCAGCACAGGGACCATGTAAATCATAGTGCAGGTAGTTCATAGATCTGTGCTTCAGCACAGGGACCATGTAAATCATAGTGCAGGTAGTTCATAGATCTGTGCTTCAGCACAGGGAACAACTAAATCATACTGTAGGTAGTTCGTAGATCTGTGCTTCAGCACAGGGACCACGTAAATCATACTGTAGGTAGTTTGTAGATCTGTGCTTCAGCACAGGGACCAACTAAATCATACTGTAGGTAGTTTGTAGATCTGTGCTTCAGCACAGGGACCAACTAAATCATACTGTAGGTAGTTTGTAGAGCTGTGCTTCAGCACAGGGACCATGTAAATCTTAGTGCAGGTAGTTCATAGATCTGTGCTTCAGCACAGGGAACAACTAAATCATACTGTAGGTAGTTTGTAGATCTGTGCTTCAGCACAGGGAACAACTAAATCATACTGTAGGTAGTTCGTAGATCGGTACTTCAGCACAGGGACCAACTAAATCATAGTGTAGGTAGTTTGTAGATCTGTGTTTCAGCACAGGGACCAAATAAATCATAGAGTAGGTAGTTCATACAGCTGTGCTTCAGCACAGAGACCATGTAAATCATAGTGCAGGTAGTTCATAGATCTGTGATTCAGCACAGGGACCAACTAAATCATACTGTAGGTAGTTTGTAGATCTGTGCTTCAGCGCAGGGACCAACTAAATCATTATGTATGTAGTTTGTAGATCTGTGCTTCAGCACTGGGACCAAGTAAATCATACTGTAGGTAGTTTGTAGATCTGTGTTTCAGCACAGGGACCAAATAAATCATAGAGTAGGTAGTTCATACAGCTGAGCTTCAGCACAGGGACCACGTAAATCATAGTGCAGGTAGTTCATAGATCTGTGCTTCAGCACAGGGTCCAACTAAATCATACTGTAGGTAGTTCGTAGATCTGTGCTTCAGCACAAGGACCAAGTAAATCATTATGCAGGTAGTTTGTAGATCTGTGTTTCAGCACAGGGATTAAATAAATCATAGAGTAGGTAGTTCATACAGCTGTGCTTCAGCACAGGGACCATGTAAATCATAGTGCAGGTAGTTCATAGATCTGTGCTTCAGCACAGGGACCAACTAAATCATACTGTAGGTAGTTCATAGATCTGTGCTTCAGCATAGGGACCAAGTAAATCATAGTGTAGGTAATTTGTAGATCTGTGTTTCAGCACAGGGACCAAGTAAATCATAGTGTAGGTAATTTGTAGATCTGTGTTTCAGTACAGGGACCAAGTAAATCATAGAGTAGGTAGTTCATACATCTGTGCTTCAGCACAAGGACCACGTAAATCATAGTGCAGGTAGTTCATAGATCTGTGCTTAAGCACAGGGACCAAGTAATTCATAGTGCAGGTAGTTCATAAATCTGTGTTTCAACACAGGGACCACGTAGATCATAGTGCAGGTAGTTCATAGATCTGTGCTTCAGCACAGGCACCAGGTGAATCATAGTGTAGGTAGTTCATAGATCAGGGGTGCACACCTCTCAACCTCTTAGCACAAGCAATCGAGGGAAAGCCAAAATTAATGGGGGCAAAGACCCAAAAATAGGAACACATTTTATATATTACTCTTATAAACTTAGAAAGTTGATAGAATAAAAGGTTTTGGATTAGCATGCAGTTTATGAAGGGTCTATATTAGATAATCAAACTTTCAAAAGTTCAACTGTCATATGGTCGACACCATATGATCAAACTTTTAAAAGTTCGAACATCTAATTAAAAAAAAATACACAAATAACCTACCTGAAAGTTTTAAGCAGGGGAGCAGGCCCCCCCAGCATCCCCCACACCCCCGCTCTTTAAATATACCAACTCTGAGATTGCACTACAGTGCAGAAAAGGGAAATCTTCCCATTCCGCACTGTATGGAGATCTCCATTAAAACATTCAAACTTTCAAAAATTGTTATATATATAATTATATGTTTATACTCCAATAACTATAATAATGAAACTGATGCATTTGTACTCCAAGAACTACCAAGGTACATGGCATCAAGGTGTCACTTCACTTCAGCAATGACCATCATCTACAACCAATGATCCCACCACCAACTGGATAAATGTACATAAAATAAAGATAAATGAATATTGTTACAATGCTATAATCATACAACTGAAGGGTAAGTTAGGAGTATAGGAAAGGAGTACAATTCTGAATCACAACTAAACTGAGTCAGTTTCGTACAGCACTATAGATGACCAAATAAAATCAGCAGTAACAAGTGTAAGACAAACCAAGCTGCAAAGCATGATCATCTCAATATTGTACACCAGAAGGTACCAGCAATAAATGCGACATGTATAAACACAGTTATAATATTCTGACCAAGCTGCAGTTTTATTGACTTTTTCAAGAGACTGCAATAATGACTTCACTGCCATGTGTAAGTAGGATGCATAATGACAGTTTTAGCATAGGTACATCGCAGGAAAGCACAGTGAGTGGATAACATGACCAGCACACAAGAGAGCAGGATCATTAAACTACAGCATAAAACAACTAGTAATAGCACTCTGAAATCTACAACTGCTATAATATAAGCATGTTTAGAACTATATTGTGCACCTAAATAATGAAACCCCACATATAACATGGCAAACCAATACAGACCAAGGATCCTTACATATTTACTGATGCGCATTTACTCAAAAACACTTTTGAACAAAAACATCATGGAAGCTTCACTCAAGCAATTAGAAAAAGTAATTTTTGTCTTAGTGGACAAAACCTTTACACCAGTGATGCAGTAGTTATACCCCATATACTATTGATCCTTAAATCAAATTTGGGGTCATTGCATAGTTGTTGTAAGATGAACCCTTCTCTTTGAATTAACCACTTTTGGCCACATATGCATTGGTGAATTAGATAAAAATTACTTTTATCAAGTAGATTTTGATGATTTTGAGAAGTTATCTGGCAAATAATTCTATGCATGTCAATGAAATGCATGGGTATAGATGTAAAAACCATAGAAAATTTGTCAAAGAGTGTTGTGATTAAACCTAGGCAGAGCAGACCTATATCTAGAACCTCAATATGGTAAACAGAAATTTAGACATAGAAGAAAATTATAACCATGATTAATAACCTCACCCATAACATGTCTCAGGTGAACACACCAGGGATGATGCCAGTAAGCATATTAAAAATGTAATCATGTATTATATGTAATCAAGTAATATTGTGTCACAGGATATAGGGTATAAAAGCTTGAAGGAAGAGGGAAAATCTCGAATAGTTTCACTGCATATTAAGGAAAGGATTAAGATTGAATAGTTTGTACAGGACTGTTGGAGGAGACCAATTAATACATGCAGCGGCCATCAAAAATGAGGGGAGAAATTTATATGGATACACAGCAATTTATCATGAAAAACTCTAATAAATAAAAACATTCAAAAAATAGAACAGAGGGAGACAGATGAGTATGCTGGTGAGTAGTATCTATTAGTCATCTGGTATAGTGCAGGGAGCTAATGACAGGTTAAAATTAAAGGTGAGGATGTTGTGTGGAAAACAAAGGCAACAGTGATGGGGGACCCAAATCTGTCAAAAGCAGACTGGTCTGCCACAGTAACTAGAGTGAAAAGAGTAACTGTAATCTCAGATATTGTGGGTCAGAAGGGAGATTCAGTGAACTGGGACTCTTTTTTTTTTTTAAAGAGATAGCTAGGGTGACCTAATCTGGACTCACAAGATCATCAAGGGAACTGCAAAGGACTAGAGTTCAAGGAAAAGGACACAGGAACAGATGGGGGCACCAGATAGAAATAGAGGGTAAAGGTTTCAGCTTGGACTTTAAATTATTCTAGTTTGCAGAATGGTGGAAAATAGAGCACATTTCCCAAGTGAGTGGCAGGTTGCAATTCACCTGATGCATTTAAGATGACAGAGAATAAATGCAGAAAAGAGAAAAGGAAATCATAAGGAGATGGAGCTGCTGCATTCTAGCTGCATATGACAGGCAGACTAGATTAGATAAATCAGTGGGTTATGTCTGTCAGCAAGAACATACTGGAGGAGAAAGATGGGAGTGGTGCAGTGCAGTACAGTGGCTGTAAGGCAGCATGATTCCAGAAGACATTCTGGAAGGTGCTGTACTTTGCATTCTGTAAGCACTTCTCCAAGCTGAGATATAAGCTTTCTTCCCCCCAGGGAGAGTTGGACAGAATTAAGTGGATCAACCAGAGGACACACAGGCCCCTGCCACTGTGCAAAATGTTGCCAAGAAAGAAGAGCAGCTTCACCACAGTGGGCTCTAGGATGTGAATGGTAGTGATACTGTGGTACATCTGTCCATCTCCTCCTGTTCACAATCCTTAATACACCAGCAGAGATGGGTTCCTCTACAGAGTCATCTGCAGTGGAAACTAAGCAGAATGCTGGGAACCTCTTCAGATTATATTCATAGAAAGGAGACATGGAGCTGAAGAGGAAAAGGAAACAACTTTTGGCTGGGAATTCCAAATTAAGAATAGTTCAACTAAAGGAAAGAGAAAGCAGAGAGGTAAGGTTTGTTCCAGGTGCCATTGCTAGTAAGGACAGTGAGAGTATGGTTGAGAACTACATGCCATGTTCCATCAGATAAAACTTTGAAAGGAGAATATATATGTATAACTATTAGCTGAACATACATTATTTGACAGTTTGTTAAATGATGCCCACTCTTTTGACAGCGTTTTGTTGGCAAAGCCTGCTGTCCTAATGAACTTCACTTTCCCTGACCACAGAGTTACAACAACAGAATTTAGTGATGCAGGAGGTAAAGTACCTTGCATAAGGATTGTTATGGGGTTTCACTAACAAAAAATTATGCATTCCTTTTTTCCTACTTGTCAGCATGATTGCTAATACTGCAAGCATCATAAGGCTGAGTATCAGAAAAGTAGTTACTAATGAGCAGTTACTAGATATTCAAGTAAAATACAACTGAAATGAAAACCTAGTCAAAATGGCACATCTTATGTAAGACAATACAAAGATAAATAAAAACCATGAGAAAAGAGAAAACAAATGGAATCATGGATTTCATAGAAGAACCATCACTAGCTGAAAGTAAAAAAGTTGATATTCTTCCAGAGAGATAGCTAATAAAATCCGATCTGGAATATTGTTCACAGATTTGCTGACCTCATTTTCACTGTGACATAAGATGGAGGCAGTAAAGAGTTGTGCAACAAAAATGGTGTATGTTATTCACAAAAATCATGTAAAGAAATATCTTTACAGCTTAATATGTGAAGTCTTGAAGACAAGAGGTAGAGATAATAAGACTTAAACATTTAAGGGTTCCATATCACTTTTACCAACAGCCAGTTCCTCAACACATGAGATTTATTTATTATGTATTTATTGACACTTGATTACCAGGAAAGTCCAACTGGATAGAAGCCCATTTTCAGAGGTGGCCCAGGGAGAAAAGCTCGAAATTATTACAAAGCATTTTATGAACAATAATTTTACAATCTTCTAAAATAAAACAAAACTATCTGCAGTTTAAATAATTACAATAAATTAGACATAATATAAAAACATTGGTTAAAAATGTATACTCGGTATATGACGATCATTTAATATTTAGAGAAACTGTTGTAGAGAAATTAAAGGTAAGTTTAAGTTAGTCTAATAGAAATGGGAATTGCAATATGAAGTGAGGGAAAACAGGCTTGTGGTATATATAGAGAGAAAGTCATGAAAGAGAATTTAATAGCATTAAGGAAGTAAGTGAAGAAGGGAGAGTAAAAGCAGTACAAGGAATGAAAAGGTACTTGCTCACATTTAAGGATATAGTTTATCCTGGTTTGGGGCAAGAGCGGAGCCAGATTTCAGCTTGCAACTCTTTCAGAGTGGTTTTGAAAGATGGGAGGGAGGGTATAGACCTGCTGGATACAGGTAAGGAGTTCCAGGCCTTAGCAACCTTGTACAAGTACAGACAATTCTCAGGAGATTTACTAGGTTTGTAGACAGACAGGAGTTTTTGGTCACTGGATCTCAATGACCGACTAGAAACATAGTTGATTAGAATGTTTTTTTAGTGCTGGACAAGCAGATGGATGCTGAATAATTTTCTAGGTGATAAGAAGCTATATATATGTTAGTTGATGTGGAAGACCATTCCATATGCTACTCAGTTCTGTTATAGTAAGGTCATGCATGTATTGTTACTCAGTTCTATTTATATGTAAAGTGTGTCTGGTCATTGTGTTATTATTTTATTCTATTTTTACTTTTATTTTTATTATGTTATTTTATTCTTCTTCTTCTCTGTATGTATATTTTTTGCACTGGGAATGAAGCATAGCAATTTAATTCAGCGACACTGTGGCGCAGTTCTGAATGACAATACAGGTTTCTTTGACTTGATTTTGACTTTGACTTTGAAATTCTAACCAATTTAGGCTTCTCAGTGCTATACAGTGGTGGGTTCTGAAAGGGGTATGTGCTACAAATTTAGCAGCTTTGTTATAGCATTGTTCAATTTTAATTTTTGCGAAGCCTGGAAGTTAGTAAGGATGGGAGCACCATAAAGAAGAGTGGGGAGGAGATAAGTAGTGGCAAGTGTAGTTTTAGTTGTGTTGATGAAAACGTTTTTGGCTCTGTAAAGCATCCATAGTTTTTATGAGTTTTCTTATACAATTTTGTATATGCATGTCGAATGTAAGATTATCATCTACTATCACCCCTAATAGTTTGCTATGAGAAGTGACATCAATGGTCGTATTATCAATAGAGAGGACTTTAAATTTTGTTTTTTCATGAGAGAGAGATTTGGGGAAAAAAGTAGTAGTTTGCTCTTTTTTGGGTTGAGTGTGAGTTGTGAGTTACAAAGCCATGTTTCAGTGACTGTTAAAGCTCCCTGAGTAATTTTTTGGTGGTGTACCATGTTGTCAGATGTGCAAGTGAGAGTGGAATCACCTTAATATTGTTGAGTGGATGTATAGGGGATGTTGGTGAAAATGCTGGCCTGCATTACAATTTGACTTGTATTTACTGCTGTTTTAGCTGCTTTTCTGTAACAAAAAAAAAAAAAAAAAATTCTAAGCTTGTTCCTGCCTTTCTGGTAACTAGTCAAGTCCAGATACAGACTTGCTGTATCCAGGACTGTTGGTAAACTTCTGAGCCCCCCCAAGTCTTTCTGTGTTGGAGGGAAGCCTTCTAGCTTATCAGTGGGAGTGGTAAGCACTAGGTAGCCTATCTACCATGGGAAGAGTGGGTTTTGGCCCTGAAATTGTAGTTCATTGGTCATTTGGGCAGTTTTTCCATCTCTTTTTACTTTCTGGTTAAAAGCCTGTTTTGTGTTTGGTCCCCGCCTTTCCTATAACTAGTGTAATCCAGGTACAGATTTGCTGTATCCAGGACTGTTGGTAAGCTTCTGAGCCCCCCAAGCCCTTCTGTGTTGGAGAGAAGCCTTCAAGCTTATCAGTGGGAGTAGTAAGCACTAGGTAACCTATCTACCACAGGAGGAGTGGTTTCTGGCACCGAAATGATAGTTTATTGGCAGTTTGGGAAGCTTTTCCATCTCTTTCAAACTTCTGATTTAAAAGCCTGTGTTTGCACTTGTTTCCTGCCTTTCCTGTTACTAGTCTAGTCCAGGTACATATCTGCTATATCCAGGACACTTTGTAAGCTTCTGAGCCCCCCAAGCCTTTCCGTGTTGGAGGGAAGCCTTCTAGCTTATCAGTGGGAGTGGTAAGCATCAGGTAGCCTTTCTACCACAAGAGGAGTGGTCCCTGGCCCAAAAATTGTAGTTACTGGCTGTTTGAGTAGTTTTTTTCCATCTCTTTAAACTTTCTGGTTTGAAAGCCGCACTTGTGCCTGTTTTCCACCTTTTCTATAACTAGCCTAGTTCGGTTACAGAATTGCTGTATCCAGGATTGTAAGTAAGCTTATGAGCCCCCAAGCCTTTCTGTGTTGGAGGAAAGCCTTCTAGCTTATCAGTGGGAGTGGTAAGCACTAGGTAGCCTATCCGCCATGGGAAGAGTGAGTTTTGCCCCAGAAATTGTAGTTTATTTGGCCGTTTGGGCAGTTTTCCATCTTTTTCAACATGCTGGCTTAAAAGCCTATGTTTGTACTTGTTCCCTGCCTTTCCTGTAACTAGTCTAGTCCAGGTACAGATTTGCTGTATTCCAGGACTCTTTGTAAGCGTCTGAGCCCCCAAGTCTTTCTGTGTCGGAGGGAAGCCTTCTAGCTTATCAGTGGGAGTGGTAAGCATTAGGAGGCCTATCTACCACAAGAGGAGTGGTTCCTGGCCCAGAAATTGTAGCTACTGGTCGTTTGGGCAGTTTTTTTCCATCTCTTTCAACGTTCTGGTTTAAAAGCCGCACTTGCGCTTTTTTCCCACCTTTTCTGTAACTAGCCTAGTCCCGATACAGAGTTGCAGTATCCAGGACTGTTGATAAGCTTCTGAGCCCCACAAGCCTTTCTGTGTTGGAGAAAAGCCTTCTAGCTTATCAGTGGGTGTGGTAAGCACTAGGTAGCCTGTCTATCATGAGAGGAGAGATTCTTGGCCCAGAAATTGTAGTTTATTGGCCATTTGGACAGTCTGTCTGTCTCTTTCAACTTTCTGGTTTAAAAGACCACATCTGCGCTTGTTTCCCATCTTTCCTGTAACTAACCTACTGGTAGCACTAGAAAGCCTTAAACTGATACAAGCCTTCTAGCTTAGGAGCGAGACTTTGGAGTGATTAAGTTTTCTTTACCTTCTTGCTGTGCTAAACTGTTTTCGGCCTAAACGCAGATTTTCCAGCGTTTATTGTGATTTAAAAGCTTGTTTTTTCACATATTGTACTTATTTGACTGCCTGCACTTTTAAAAAGTTGTTTTTTGTTTAAATAATTTGTTTAACTGTTGTAGGCTACACACTAAAGTGTGATAGCCTTTTCTGATCATTTGTAGTCGTTTAAAGCTGTTTTAAGTGTATTTGTTACTGTTTTTGCCTTATCTTTTCAAAAAAAAAAAAAAAATCCTTGTTTCCTGCCTTTCTAAGCTAGTATAGTCCAGTTTTCAGGCTAATGCTGAATTCAGGGCTGTGATACTAGTTTCTGAGTTGCCCATACCTTACTTGGATAGAAGGAAGTTTCTCTGTTCACCTGTGAGAGAGGGGAGCTTTGAGCAACCTATCTGTCCCTGAAGGAGTGGTTCCAGCCCAGAAATAAGTAGTTTATTGGTCATTTTGGGCTAATTTCTATCTCTTTCATTTCCCTACTATAAAAACCGCATTTGCACGGTTTTGCGCACTGGGCAGTGCCAGTTAGCTATGGTTATATTATTCCCGGCACCACTAAGTCTCCTCTTCAGTTTTTCCCTTGAAACTAGTCTAACTCTCAACCTAAGCACTCAAAAAGCATCTTACAGCCCAGCACTTGCTCAGACCTAACAGCAAGCACTAATATACCCTGACACTGATTGCCCAGCAGGGCAAGGCTCTTTATTCACCCCTCATCAACCCAACCAAGCGACTAAGCACCCACCCTACTATTCAGGCATGACCAAAGGGCAACTTCAGGTGCACTCTCCAGTCCAGCTAGTGAATCTGGGTATACTGTGGCAATGTTACAACTGCCTCATGTACACAGACAACCCTCTCCTCCTACCACAATACACTAACATATGCGAGAGATGCAATTATACAGCCAAACTAGAAGTTAAGCTGTCTCCACCCAAGACTGGAACAGACAATCAAGAGGAGAAGGTTAACACTTGCACCACAACTCCAACTGCACAGAGACCTACTAAAACAGCACTGGCAAAACATTCACATAAAAAACACAAAATCATACTCAGAGGCTCTAAATAAAAACCTACAAAAGGATCAGAGACCTTCAAAGCAGACACCCAAACAACCTGCACTTCCTGTCACAAACCAGACAACACATAAAACACAAAATCAGTGTGTCGCACAATCACAGCCTTTAAGGCAAAATAACATACCTAACACACTAATAATAGGTGACTCTATAGTCAGGCACACTGACATCCCACTCACTAGGCTGGACAAGCAGAAGGTTACTGTTAGCTGCCTGTTGGGAGCCAGAATCCACAACATAACACAAGCACTCATGTCACTCCAGAACAAGTACAAATATGACTCTGTCATTGTTCATGTTGGTGTGAATGACCTGAGACGTACCTCCCTGGACTACATGAAAAGAGACATGGAAGAGCTCTCTGATCATGTAGCCCAGGCTGGTATGACCCTGACCCTGAGTAGCATCCTGGCCTCACCAAGAATGATACTTCAGTATAAAGAAAAAATATCAATTTCAACAATTGGCTAAGCTTCTGGTGTCATTCAAAGGGGATCCAGTGTCTGTCAGCCTGGGATGACATGCTCGACAAGCCGTGTTGCTTCACAAGAGATGGCTTGCACCTGTCACCACTAGGATTTTGAATACTGGCCAAGGCTCTTGCTGCCCCCATAGTGCCTTTTTTAGGCAAGACTCAAAAGTCAAACCTACCTCCTTAAACAGCACAATTAACAAAAAACTGAGGGTTATGCTACTCAACGCCAGGAATTTAAAATCTCAAAATCCACACGCACAAAGCACTCCTCAGTATGGAGAATGTCGACATCTGTGCAGTAACTGAAACCTGGTTCAAGGCTCCAGAGAGCACCCCAGCACTACCGGGCTACAACTCATACCACACGTTTCAGCCACAGAACACGGACCGAAACACAAAAGGAGGGGGTGTACCCATATTCATCAAGGATACCTCCAGGTTAGTGGTGCAGCATGATACCTCTGACATCATCCATGTGCAACTAACATTGGGCAAATCTACAGTGCAAATTGTGGACTGCTGCAGATCACCCACCATGACCCAGGACCACCACTCCACCTTTCTGGAGACACTGGAAAACATGAAGGTCCTACCAAACACCCTGATATTGGGCAATTTCAATTACCCTACCATTGACTGGGAAAACTACTTGAGTACAAATTGCCAGGCCCAGCGCTTCCTGGAATTCATCAACTCAAACACCCTGGATCAGCTGGTAAACTCCCCTTCCAGAGGTGAAAACATATTGGTCCTGGTCATCACCAACATGGGCAACAGGTGTTCCACACCGGAGGTCAAACCGTCTCTGTTAGATCAGACCATAAACTAATCACTCTGGATGTCCACACCCCAGCACCACCCACAACTAAGGAAACCACAGTAAAAAACTTTTCTAAAGCAAACTTCACCTTACTTAAGACAGAGATGGTAAGTTTCACAGCCCCCATGCTAAAGGATAACGCTGCCCAATATGCAGAAACATTTACAAATGCACTTTATGAGCACCTACAAGGATCCATGGATTGTGCCATCCCTAGCAAAACCAAGACTCGCTCCTCTAAGAGAAGTAAACCAGTTTGATGGACCCCTGCAATAAACAGGCTATACAATAGAAGGAGGAAACTAGTTTAGACAAAAAGCAAATCCCAAGAAGGAAAGACATCCCTGATCAGTACCAGTAAGAAACTGAGGTCCCTCATGAAATCATCCAAGGCTAACTTCAAAAGAAAAATAGCCAAGGATTCAAAAGATAACCACAAAGCCTTCTTTAGCTATGTTAACAATCTAAGTGGCAACTCGCAGATATGCACTGAACTAGTGCAAAATAGCACAAAATATACTGAACCTACTGATATTGCCTAAATTCACCCCCCTCTCACCTCCAAAAGGGCCCGCAACAATACCGGAAAAGTGTACTGTCCCAAAAATCACAGACGCACAGGTGAAAACAGCCCTTTCAAAAGCCAAAAACACAGTGTCAATGGGACCAGATGGTGTCCCAGACTGCATCTTGCACAAATTACAGAACGAACTAACCCCCCACCTAAACACGCTGTTCAACCTCAGCCTCTCCACAGGCTACATGCCCATAGAATGACACACAGCAATGGTTATTCCTCTCCACAAAGGAGAGGCCACAACTTACCCTGGTAACTATCGCCCCATAAGCCTGACTAGCATGATCTGCAAGGCTATGGAGCACATCATCAGGGAACACATTAACAAAGACATTGGGAACCTCCAAACACTTGACCCGACCCAGTTCGGCTTTGTTAAGGGCAGATAATGCCTACTAAACCTGTTTGAATTCTTTGAGACAGTCACCAAGGCCATAGATGAGGGAAAGGTGGTTCACACAGCCTACCTTGATTTCGCCAAGGCTTTCAACACCACTCCCCACTCAGGTATTACAGAAAAACTCACCAGCCTGACCATAAACCCCTATATCACGAGATGGGTTGCCAACTGGCTTACAGACAGAACTCCCATGGTAAGAATAGCAGGCTCCAAGTCCGACTCTAAATCAGTCACAAGTGGTGTCCCACAAGGCTCGGTCCTGGGACCCATACTGTTCGGCATATACTTCTCAGAAGTACAGGCAAACACAGGAGGACTATGGCTAACCAAGTTCACCAATGACTGAAAACTGGGAGCCATAATTGACTCTCCAGCTGACACAGACATCCTCCAAAAGGGCCTTACTGAGATGAACACCTGGTGTCAAAGTCATGGCCTCAAGCTAAATGCCAAAAAATGCATAGTCATCCCGTTTGGGAAAAACAAAACGCCCATGAATTACCACATAGGTCGCAGCCCACTTAATACAGAAGAGGTAATAAGATATCTGGGGACTCAGGTAGATAGTAATCTCTCCTTTGACAATTATATTGCCAAAGTAGTTAGGAAATCCTTCTATGTGGCCCATCTAATTACTAAAGGATTCGCATCTAGAAATAAAGAGGTTATAGTGCCCCTCTACTCGTCACTCATTAGACTCATCATAGAGTACAATGCCCTAGTTGGGATGTACCTCACAAGACACTTCCAACAGCTGGAAAGACCACAAAAGTACCTCACCAAGAGGATTACTGGTCTCAAGCATATGTCCTATGCAGCCCGACTGAAAAAACTCCGGCTGTACTCAGTGGCATATCGCTTATTCAGAGGTGATCTCTGCCTGACTTACAAAGCCATGTCCAACTCAGAATTGATGGACATGCTCCACCTAAAGAAATCCAAGTCACTGCAAGCCACGCTCTCTAGTGAGCTAAACCTTGCCACAACAATAAATAAAACATGCTGGAGGGATAGATTCCTGTCACAGAGACTCCCCATGCTTTGGAACAAAATTCCAAATTACATCAGGCAGAGCCCCTCACTAACACTCTTCAAGAGAAACCATGATGAGTGGATGGGTAACAGAAAATACATCCCTGGGATCACTTCATTAGCTATGCTTGACAGAGAATCAGTTAATTAATCAATGAGGCAGCGAAAGCCGACACACTCTGGCTAGGCTTATAAATGCCCTCGGGCAGATAGCCTAGTACCTATCTATGAACCTATGAACCTATGAACCTATGTTAAAGAGGAGGGACCAAGGATAGAACCTTGTGGTGCACTGCTGGTGACTAGGAGGTAAGAGGAAAGTGGGGAGTGTTGTTGGAGATGTTGAAAAACAACACACTCACATTTTGAAGTAGTTTCTGTTCTGTTTACAACATATCAGTGATGATCACTGTCATGTGCTGTGCTATATTTTGGATACCAGAGGGTCAGAACACCAGAAATAGTGTGGATTAGTTTGTTGCACTTATATTCAATACCAGTTACACCCACAAGCATAGCACAGCAAAATATGCATCTTGCCAGGAGTACAGCCAAATCAACATAAGCATCTTGCTCAGTATTGCCTTATGCATTATGGGAGAACCAGTCTAGCTTTTACACAGATACAATTAGTCTAACACCAATCATGTGGACCTTTCACAGTCCTAGGCAATTACACACCTATAGGTCTGACCAGCCTAATTTGCAAAGCCATGGGAGGACTCAACATGGAACTAATCATTAGGGACGTATTGAACCACCAAACACTGGATTTATCTCAGTTTGGATTCTTCATGAGCAAGACATTCGTATTCTACCTGTGGACTTTTTTGAAAAGTTCACCAAAGCAATTGATGAAGGTTAAACAGTTCATATCACATAGTTCAACCTGACCAAAGCTGTTGACACAATCCCTCACTTAGGCGTAGTAGAAAAACTAAATAAACTGGGAAAAAACTCCTATGCCACCTGCTGGATTGCCAAATGTCTCAGAAATAGGGCACAGGAGATCAAAATAGGGAAATTTACCTCAACAAACCGACTAGTCACCAGTGTAGTCCCACAGAGTTCTGTGCTAAGACCACCTCCACTGGCATCTTGTTCTCTGAGGTAAAAGCCAATACCAAAAGGCTCTGGCTGACTAAATCTGCAGATGACTGCAAGCTAAGAGCATTCATTGAATTCCCCAAAAAAAACTTAGCCATCCTGCAGGAAGGCTTGAACCCAAATAAATAACTGGTACCAAAATCATGGAATGAAACTAAATGCCAAAAAAAAATTATTATTGTATCTTTTGGGAAGTCATCTACCCAAGGGATCTTCTACATTGACAGAATTCCCCTAAGAGTTGACCTAGTTGCTTTGGATTTGGGAACATGTGGACAGAGACCTAACTTTTGACCAATATATGTCCATTGTCATTAGAAAGTCCTTCTATATTGCACAGGTTATAAACAAAGGGATTGTGTCTAGACCTAGGTATGTGATTGTCCCCTTTACTCAGCCCTGATTAGGCCAGTCATTGAGTATAATGCTCTTTGGCATGAATCTGTCCAGATAAATGCAACAACTGGAAAGTTCACCCAGATACCTTACTAAAGGGATACAAAAGCTAAACGTGTCCTATATGGACTGACTCAAAACCATGCCACTATACTCGGTATCTTACAGACTGCTAATAGGTGGCCTGTGTCTAGCACACCCCTATCCATATTCAAGCACAACATGGCTCTATAGATGGGAAACAAAAAATTTCCACCAAGACTTCTCACTGTACTAATATTGGACAGCAGCAGCTCCTAAATGCTTTACCCATACACAGGTCCCCTCAAATTATCTATCATATGACCTCAGGTATTCTCAGTAGAGATAATATATAATCATCAACCATGGGATGGGTACAACTAATCTAACATCGAATGGGGAGCACAGAAAGAAAAACTGTCAGGCTTAATATGGCCCACAAGGGCAACTAGCATAGAACTTACCTGTGAACCTATGAACCTATTATACTGATCATTATAGTGATCTGGTATCACTACAACCACAATGCATGAGTATTAGCCCTGCTCTCTCTCCAAACTTAATATAATCAGTTATATGATCACTATAACATGGAAAGATGCACACTCTTAACTGCATTGATCTCATTTTATGAAACCGTGTTTTGACCATGTTCTACTATCTGAGCTTTTGGCTGTCAGACAGCAGACTGAAAACCACAGTAAACAGTTCAGCATAATCTGTCATTCAGCTGGGCAAACCTTTCAGAAAATATGACAAAATGAAATAAAATGGAAATATAGCATGGAAAAAGCAAAGGAGATATGAATAAATATTTTCCATGGAAAGGGTAGTAGATTATAACAATACTCTTTCTGAAATGTGGTATTTGTATCTTAAACAGTGACAGAAGTCAAGAAAGCAAAGTCTTAAATATGGCAGTTTTACGCTGGGTGAAAGAAAAGTTCTGCAAATTATCCTGTAGGTAGAGAAATGGATGGTTAGGCCAAGTCATCTTGATCTGCCATCACAACCTATATTACTATATAATTCTGATTGATATATATATATATATATATATATATTCACTTTGAAACATCGAATGTTCAGAACATCGACGTTCTGATCATCAAGACCAGAATATCGATGTTCAGAACATCGAAGTTTCAAAATGAGCCACATAAACACCAAATAAATTACACAAACTTTGCCCCCTGCACCCCCATGTGGGAGGCTGTGCCCCCCACACCCCCCTACTTTAATATTCCAACTCCGAGATCGCACTACAGTGGGGTAAGGAAAATCACCCGTTTACCAATATATGCGGTAGCGCTAAACGGGAGATTTCCCATACCCTACCTGCAATGCCAACACTCAGATGGCACACACACACAATATTACACACCCACAATTCTACATTTTCACTTACCTGGCACTTCCACTTTAAACCTTTGATGTTCAGAACATCGATGTTCTGAACATTTGATGATTTAAAGTGGAACTATATATATATATATATATATATATATATATATATATATATATATATAGAGTTCCCCTTCACAAGCTTGAGTTACTGAAAGCTCGAAATTCATAAGCTCGAGCCTAGAATCTTGAGTTTCAGTAACTTAAAATTGTGAAGGGGAGACAACGAAAAAAAAAAAAAAGGAAGTTTAATTACAAGTATGCAGGGGGACGAGTCCCCTTGCACTCTCCCTGCTTAAAAATATCAGCTCCGTGACTGCACTATAGCAGAGGAATGGAAATTCTTCCATTGTGCGCTTCTGTATACAGTGCGGAACTGGAGATTTTCCTCATCCCCGTTGTAGTGAGATCTCGGAGTTAGTATATTTAAGTAGGGGGTTGGGGGGGCACAGCCTCCCATGTGAGGGGTGCAGGGTGGCTTTCCCCCTGCAAAAACCTTGTAAAAACATTTTTGAATGCCTTTTACATCTGCTTTAGAATTTTGAGTTGCTGAAACTTGAGATTCTGGGCTCAAGCTTATGAATTTTGAGCTATCAGCAATTCAAGATTCTAAATGGGAACCATAGATATATATATCTATCTATCTATCTATATATATATATATATATATATATATATATATATATATATATATATATTTATATACATTTTATTATCTATATATTTATTATCTATATATTATTATAGATAAAAATCTTCACTTTGAAGCATATCTTGTGTTTTTTACCTCAATAAACTGGAATCATGCTACCACAAAATTGCAACATTTGCCACCAACCTCCCACACATATCCCAGCACTGCTCATCTCTTTTAGCTTTAAAATGGCTAGATCTACCAAACCTTCTGACTCACAATCATCTATCCATAGTCCACAAAATAATCTACCAACCCAACTGCCTTGCAATATCCTTCTTCGTTAAACCTAACCCCAACTGTCGAACTCTGAGATCCTCCAGCAAACTCCTACTAAAAGTATCCAACTCCCACAACTAACAGAGTGACTTCCTTTATTCCCACAATATAGACAAACTCTGCAATTCCCTACCAGAAACCATAAGGAACACATCCTCACATGACCAAGTCAAATCCCTACTAAAACACCACCTTAGCGATCACTGGCTATGGTCCTGTCACTCGCCAGGTTAACCCCCTTCTCTTTTCCTGTTACCTTCTCTCCACTAAGTCTCATCACCACCTGCTTTTTGGTATATTAGTACCACATACTCTGTTTACCATCCCAGTAGCTCAACTCAACTCCCAACTATACTTTACTCTCAGCTTCTGGGTTATTGTGGACTGGACTGTTTCTGTCTGCAAGTCTGCTCCACTTCCTGCTATCCTGTATTTTTTACTACAGCCCTACAGCCACGACATTTGTAATTATTTAGACTCAAGTATGTAATGTTCATGTCTTAATGTTGTAAACATGCATTGTATTTTGTCTGCTGATGTTTTTGAATGTAATTGTTTTTTTTCCTCTCAGTATTGTAATCCTGCATTTGTATTTTTTTGTCAATGTTTGAATGTAAAAACTGCCTGATTTTATATTTCTGTGGAGCTTTTCTCCCCGGGACACTGCTGAAAAAGGGCCTCTGGCCCAGTCAACAAAATGTAATAAATAAATAAAAAAATAATGTATAATAAAGAAGACATTCCTAAAAGGGTTCAAAAAGGTGGCTGAAGACATATAATTAGTAGGGTTAAAACTTCAAAGCATCCCAGTCCCTTGGTCAAATTTCCTTTAAGGATTATAAATACTACTTTCTATCTCTCCTGAAAAGGGACTGCTGGTCTAGTAGTACTAACCAGTTAACAAATGTAAATAAACAACATAAAGTAAAAACTATGGAAAGGTAATGTTTTCAATATGTTGAACAAATAATCATCTGTTTTACAAAGTTCTGTTATACTTGCTTTTCAATTTTGTACCTTTTAGTCTAATGACTTCACTTTCCATGAAGATACTACACATGGGGGTGGTATATGGGTTGGAATTATTAAATGCTAGATGAACTCAACATAATTCATATTGTAACCTGTTTAATAATTCCTGATAGGCTATTCTTCCAAACCAATGGTGAGATCCACTGAAATGGGTAAGGACAAGCAGAGCTGTTATCTTTAGTAGAAGGAAAAAGCTTACAATGGTCAAGTATGCTTGAAAACTGATCTGCTGTTACATTCTGTTAATGATGCAGATAGAAGCTTGGAAAAATGATGTAATCGCATAACAATTCCTCAAATCCTCAATATACTAATGGAAAAGGTCCTTAAAGAGTTTAACATAGTGACATGGTTAAAAAAAAGCAGCGGATCTATTTTGCCCACAGCTCTGATGATACCAGAGGGTACGCGTACATATACACGCCGCGCGCTGAGAATACCAGACAGCTGCGGAGGGGCAGTAAGATGGATTATATAATGCCATTATTTAAGAAAAGTAATTATTTCTTTTCTTAAATAATGTCATTGTATAATAGCAATAACTCACTTCTGGGTGTGGGTAATGCTGGATTTACCCACGGTTGGCTTTGTTTGGTACCACGCCAACCGTGGGTAATCCACATACACCACACCACACAGGCTTTATTGCTATAACAATGTTCTCCCATTTAAAGACAAAGGTGATTTCATACATATATTACATATTGCAAGGATGAGATTGTAACAGGTGCTTGAATATTATTTAAGCAGGATAGCTAAGGGATGGATGGGCAATACTATTTCAGAAAAAAATTAAAATATTAGAGTTAAATGCATGCTCTAACATAAGAAGATTTAATCTAAGATTCAGCATAAGTAATAAACTCTTAATAGAAGAGTAATCTCTCATGCAAGATAAATGTCCTAACAATGAAAAAATAATAAAAAAACTGGTGAAGAAGTGAACATGTTAAAAGAAACGGATGTATGAAAACTACTATGAATAAAACAATGGAGTAAAACAGAGATTATAGAAATAACAGATTATACTGTGTTCTCACTCTTTACTTGCAGTTTCATTCTGCTTATTTGTTCATTTTATTATGAACACCCTGAGTAGAGCAGATGTTCTGTAAGAAAAGATATTATTCTTATCAAAACCTAAATGGAATGCCACAGTAGGAAGAAATTGCTATTCAGCATGATATCTGATGAAATAAGGTATAAAAATTGTGAGCTGGAAGTGCAAAGTAGAAATACAGCAATGTGTAACCTAAATAAGGAGGAAACAACTTCTGCATGTCATGGTGTATGAATAAATGCCAGAGAAAATCATATATAAACATGAATCCATACACAGTAAATGTAATGGAACAAAGGTAGTCGGTGATAATATGGTAAATACATGCAGAAGTGTTTGGTTATCATTAATTTCAGACAGCCAGCATAATGATATAAACTTAGTGTCATGAACAGCAAAATTCAAACACAATTTATTTATTTATTTTAAGTCTGATGACTGGGGAGGTCCGCTGGGCTCAAAGAGCCCATTTTCAGTGGGGAGAAAAGCTCCACAAAACATAGTAAACATAGTAACAATTAAACGATTAGTAAAAAATTATGTAGTAAAACATAAGCACAGTAGAATATCAACATAGTATGGTATACAATGCATATTTACATGTAAATACAATTAGAGGCCGGTAGTACAGAGTCACTATTATACTGAGGTTTTAAATCTTCTGAGAATGCTATGAGAGAAACATTTATAAGAAAACAGTAAATAAGATTGAACTCCTATTGGGTAAGGTGGAAGGTACTTTATGTATATGTATGTGTTCATATATTAGGCAGGATTGGGTAGGTAGAGTGCAAGTGCATTTTCTGTTATTGGAGAGGTAGTAATGTAGCTGGGTTTTGAAGTAATCAAAGTTTTCAGAAATTCTTAGAGAGGGAGGAAGAGAGTTCCATTTTTTAGCTAAGGAAAAGGATAGGAGAAGCTGACCAGAGGGACGGTTTGGTTTGTATACAGAAATGAGATTTTGGTGAGCAGACCTTAATGTTCTGTGAAGGGTATATAGTGGTAAGATGTTAGTGCAGGGCACTTAGTGGTTTAAAAATGAGCTTGTGGGCTGTAGTGAGTTGGAGGTAGTCCAGGTAGTTGGGAAGTTCTAGCCATTGCAGTAGGTGGAGAGGTAAGCAGTGGTGGGTGGAGTACTTGGACTTGGTAGCAAACTTAGAGATTTTGTTGTAACAGGATTCCAGTTTAGAGGAGATGGAGGAAGATAGGTTGGTTAGTAGGGGGGCACCATACATCAGAGATGGCAGTAAGTAGGTAGTGACAAGGGTTTGCCTTGTGGAAGAGGATAGAAAGTGGTAGTTCCTGTACAGCCTGCTAAGTTTCTGATGTGTTTTCATAATGTTTAGCTGAATATGGGTATCAAATTTTAGATGTTCATCAACAGTAACCCCAAGATGTTTAACAAAAGGAACAATTTCAATAGTGGAATTGGCATGGCTGATAATGGTGAATGAGGTTTTGTCAAGAGTGTGAGATTTAGAGGGAGAGAATAGTAGATTTTTAGATTTGTTGGCATTTAGAGAGAGGTGATTTTGAAGCATCCAGTTCTCAGTGGTGGAAAAAGCAGTTTGGGTTTTAGTTTGGAGTATGTGGAGGTTAAAAGCAGAGCAGACTAGAGTTGAGTTGTCTGCATATTGGACTATCTTGGTGTTATGAATGGCTGTGTGGAATTCTTAATAAAGATATTAAATAGCATTGGGCCATGTATGGATCCTTGGGGGACTCTGGTTGGCTTTGGGAGGAAGGTTGAAGTGCCAGTTTTCCATTGTACGGCCTGAGATTGGTCAGAGAGGTAGCTGCTGAACCAGGTAAGGGTGTTGTGTGAGAGGTTAAGATTAGCAAGGTGGTTTAGGAGATGGGAATGAGAGACAGTATCAAAGGCCTTGAAGAGGTCAAGGAGCACTGTGGATACAAGTTCTCCAGAGTCACGGGCATGGTTTATTATGTCTAGGAAAGAGAGGAGAGCAGTTATTGTGCTATGGCCCGGACAAAATCCGTGTTGAGTTGGGTTGAGGAGTTGGTTATTTGTAAGGAATGGCATGAGTTGGAGGTGGATGCATTTCTCAAGTATTTTTGAAATAGGTGAGAGAATGGCTATGGGCTGGAAGTTGGAGATGCTATTATTTTTGCCTCCTTTGTGGAGGGTTAGGATGAAGGCTGCATGCCACAGTTTAGGAACATAAGATTCCTGTATGGATCTGTTAATGAGAATTCTAATGGGGATGGCAATGCTGTCTGCTGCAAGTTTTAGAAAGAATGAGGGGGATGTTGTCAGGGGCATTGGAGCATGGCTTAAGCTTAAAGAGGAGTTTAGTTATATATGAGGTGGAAATGGGTTTGAGATGAAAGAAATTTCTTGCAGTAGAAAGATCCAATGTGGCAATTAAAAGTAATTACAAAAAACAAAGCATTTACTTATGCCTTTAAAATACAAGTGTCCCCTTACCTAAGGGGAGTTCATGTGTAAACAAAAGCCTAATAGATAGAGATAGACCCAACTTTTATGTTTTTTATTGAGCTATAATAGATAGAGATAGACCCAACTTTTATGTTTTACTGAGCTACATGAAAAGAAAGAAAATAATATCTAAATTAAACATCGTAAGTCCAGCACTGACAATATTATAATTAAGAATGAAGAAAAACATTATTTTAAAATATTCAAAATTTTGAGAAAATTGCATATCTGTAATGTTATGTTTGTTTTATTAACTTTATGTAATGAATCTTAAAATCGGGAAATGCAGAAAGCAGCAAAACATAATTGAAAAAAAATAAAAATAACAAATGGGGTGTCAGATTAAAAGCAAAAACTTACCAAAACTATCATGGGCTGAAGGGAGTTACCACTGGTAACATCTTTTTTTTTTTGTTTGTTTTGTTTTTTTGTTTTTACAACACGGCTATCTTCTTCTTATAGAGCAGTATATGATGTCTTATATGTCTACTAACAGCAATGATGCTCTGAATCTTTGGTTTCTTGGTGGGTTTGTGCCAAGCATGTCCATTTATTTTCCTTACATTACTTACAATGGAAGTGCACTAAATGTTTCTCTAAGGGTGTGGAGAGTATTTCTATAGTTTTTTTCCAATAAGTGTGAGTGGAAATATAGCTATGGCCAGCTGTGTATGAATAAACAGTTGGATGAAAGCTAAACTGGTCAATTGAGAAAATTCCCTTTTCTATGTGGTAGAGCAACCTCATGTTTGATTATATAAGATTATATAAGGTAGTGCAAAGTGTGAAGTGGAATTTGCCCTAAATAATACATTTGAATCTACATTTTTCAGCACAAATGAGATTTGGGCAGAAAAAGACTAGACAGATATCCCAGACAATCCATGATGCTATACCAGCTTTACTGCTAGCAACTAATAAAAAGGATTTTTCTTTACTTGTCATTTTTTTTGTTAAAATAATTGATAAATTATTTTTAAATTATCAGTATATTCTAAGCTGAAGTGTCAATTGCCATATCATGCAATGTTTCTAATAATAATTTATGAGTGAAATGCACACTTAAAACCCAGAAAAGTATCCATGCGTTTGTCACTCGTTGACATAACTGAATTTGTAGATAGTGATCCAATTAGATTAAGGCTGCCAATATCACATTTTCCTTGCTCTTCTTTCTGTACTTATTAACTTGAAGTATGACTCTGTGAGGTGACACTTGACACAATACCTATAACAGGAAAACAATGAAACTGCACACTCAGCTAAGATGGGGTGCAGAGAGACCATTCATTTAGACTGAGGTATGAAGCAGAAGCAATGACACTTAAATAATGTTTTCTTTATTTGTTACAATCTTTAACTATTCTTAAAAGGAATAAAAAGTTAATGAGGGGAGAAATGTGACGTTTTTATGATGTTCCTCTTTAAAGATAACCTGGAAGGAGTGTGAATTAAATAAAAGAATTACATGAAAATAATACAGAAAATATTTTGGCAAATGTAATAATTACTGGTGGAACAAATCTAAAGAGTGCATGCTAGTAAAGAGACATGTACTTCAGCAAAATATGTAAATAGCTTGCTTGCTAATTTTGAAGAAAAATGTAAAGAAAAATGTAATACCTGATTAATTGATTAAGTAATTAATTAATCAATTCTTGATTTTTTTCCCATTTGCTACCCAAACAGGTGCACTAGTCTTAAGATACTTTCCAGGGCTGACTCCAGCCATCAAGGAAGTTAATGAAAAATAACAGTTATTGTAGCAAATAATCTAATCATATATTATCTATGAATACATTTGAACATTTAAGAAAGATAAACATTTGATTTGTGATTAGTATAATTATCTCTGGAAACTTTAGAAAAGAGAGGAAAGAATCAATAAATGCGTACAGCATAGAAGATTCTAAGACAGAGAAAAATGATATTCAATGTACATCATAGTATAGGCAGTATATCATATTACAGGCAATTACAGAGATGAAAAACAAGCAAATATAAATTATAAAGCATTATATATAATGCTGTCTATATCAGACATAGAAAATACAGCATTTGAATCAATACTTAGAAATGCAGTGCAGTTAAGCTAATAGTAGCAGAGTATAACATGCCAGTATGAAATCCTATTCACATATATAATATTTACAAATGTATATCAGATGTTATAGGATATATACAATCCACAAAAGCAAGGCAATTAAGCAGTGATACAAAATTCTTTGTAGCAGCTGTAACTTGATTTATATTTCCACATTTGTCCAGGCATAGTAAAGCAATCACACTTCTTTACTTACACCAGGAGTTGTTCTGTCAGTTTCTTTAATTGTTTAAGCTCAATGGTACACCTTTGTTTGCCTGGAAGAGAATTCCAGACAGCAGGAGCTATTTTAGCATATAATTTTTCATAGCATATCATTATGAAAGGTGGTCTATGTAAGACTGAACTTGTAGGGTTTCTAAAAGATCATTGCTTCTTATGTATTAGATGCTTGTTCTTAAGAGTGGACACTAACTGAATTTCAGAAGTGTGAAGGCCAAGATATTCAAAAGGAAGGAGGATCTAGCAATAACTGATAAAAATTTGGCTTCAGTTAAGTTTGTGCAATATTATTCAGTACTGGGATTAAGACAAATAGATCTCAGAATTTTACTTTCTGTTTTCCTATTTTTAAAATCATTAGTGTTTTGTGCAGAATGGCATGTAGTTAGTTGCAGAGTATATTTTAACTTAAGTTGAACAATATTAAGCCTTCCCCTAGTTTCAATAGTTAAAAGGTGAGACATTTTGTATGTTATTTTTAGCTGATTAAGGTCTGGTGTGATTGCGATTCAACATGTATTTGGAAGGAAAGCTCTAATCAATGGTTAGACCTACATAACTCTGTTGTATGACCCCAGGTAAAGCTCGACTCATGGGCCCAGTAAAGAGATTAGTTTCCGGGGGTGCCTAAAAGAATCACTGAGAATTTGTAAGTATTTAAACATAGTTTATTCTTAAATAAAGAATTCCACAATAGCTCCAAGTCTTTTTGCAGAGATGTGTTATATCTGTTGAGGATCACCTTGGTTTCGGAGAATTTGTGTTTTTCTTCATTTTAGGAGGTCAGTTTAGAGGATATAAATTGGTATAATAAAATATTCTTTAGATCTTCACAGGAAATAAAGGGTGAGTTTCATAAACATTGGTGTGCCATAATGCCGACACCTTGATGGAAGGTGGTAAGGAGGTTTCATGGGGAAGGGGGATCAGGCATGCTCCCTCTAGGTTTAAGGTAGTGCATTGTTACTGGAGTGGAAGCCTGAAATGCCTTCCCTGCTCTAGGGTATATATGTAATTTTTACATAGAGTTGATATGCGACTTATTACCATAGTTCTGGTGTAGCTTAGGTGCACAATGTTGCTTGTCCTGACTCAACTAACAGCAGGACATGCAGGTTAGAGTAGAAAACATGATGGACCAGAGATTAACCAGATAGATGGGCTGTTCTTGGGGATGGGGGAGTATATAGGACTATCTGATCATAACACAATGTGGCTGTAAACAGACTGTGTACTTTACTTAATAGATATGCTGCATGTAAATATTAAAACAAAAGTTATAGGTTAAAAGAGTACAGAGACTGAGCAATGACTACGATCCAGACAACGTGTGTTGCATTAGAAGCTCATTTGTTGGAGAAACAGACAGGACAGAGCGGCTGATGCCAGCTTGCCCTTCTTTTGTGAAAGGGTGGCAGCTCAGATCACAGCAGATATGTAGCATATGGTCTTTAGTGATGTGCTTGCACTAGCAGTTAGCATAATCAGGCATTAACTTGTGCATAAGTTCATATGCACCCTCTACAGCAAATAATTGTCAAAGTCACAGCTTTAAGGAGGGGGGGTTATAAGCATAAGCAAAAAGAAAAGTCCTACTCTACAGTCTCATTTCTCAACTCTGACCTCCAGAAGGGAACAACCCCACGAGAGAGGTAAAAATGCACCTAAACCCTTGCTTTGAAAGAGGAATTAACAGATTATCTGTGTGAACTGGATATAGCCTTGATGATCATGTGGGTTATAGAGCCCACAAAAAAGGCTGAATGAATTATATTCTGGCTTTATAAATGCAGAGAATAAACACTTTATATGACAAAAAAGATACAGAGCATAACAGCCAACCATCTATCCATCCATCCACAACCCCTTTTCCCATTTTTTGCATATAACAACCATCTCTTTTCTTAATAGCATCTTCTCTAACCACAAAAAACAATCTGTGGCAATGATCTCTTTACTTGTACCTCGCTAATATAACACATACGATAATTTTATATAGTAATCAGTCTAGAAGCTGTAACTAAAACAGACTTCATTACTTTCTGTTTAACATTTTTTGGAAGAAATCTCAGAACATTTTAAAAAAGTATACTTTTAACCCCTTTTTATGTAAAGTAGTCTCAACAGAGTCATTCCTAACACTGTATCTATCTATATATATATAGATATAGCTATATCTATATCTATATCTATATAGCTATATATATCTATATATATATATATATATATAGATATAGATACAGATATCTATATATATATATAGATATAGCTATATCTATATCTATATATCTATATTTATATATATATATATATATATATATATATATCGATATACGATTCCCAGTCTAATTGCCGAAATTACATTATTCTGAAATACACTTTGCCGAGATCAGTTCTCCCGTGTTGCAGTAGTCTGAAATGGCACTTTGCAGAATTTCATTTCTGCAAAACATCTGCTTTCATGCTGTTTAGTGCACCATACCAGTTATATAGGTAGGTGTACAGCTATGCACTTGTGGAAAGCAAAAAGTGTACAGCACTCCTATATTGTAAACAGAGATCCCACTACAGTATGGATGGACAAATATAGCCTTGTTGTAACTGTAGTGTGATCTTGGAGTTGTATACATAATTTGCAGGGGGGTGTGAGGGGTGCAGCCCCCACATGGGGGGTGCAGGGGGCTTGGCACCCTGCAAAATTAGAGAGAAATTAGAAGATATGTTTTAGTGTGTGTTGTAGGTGTTAGTGATTCACATCGGGCAGGATTCACGAAGGCTTGCACAGAGTGTAAGAGACGTGCAACACTCCATGCAAGCCTTGCGATCCAGGAACAGCCCTAAACTCCATGTAAGAGACCAGCTAAAACGTCTCTAACACGGACTGGGCGTAGACATGCTAAATACCTCACTTGCATCTGAAAGGTATGCAAATGAGGTATATTAGCGATCTACGAAGCAGAAACCAGTCCGTGTAAGAGACGTTTTAGCTGCAGAAATGTACTCAGTTGACAACTGAGTACGTTTCTGCAAATTCCACAACGGAGCCATGTCAGCTCCAAAAAAAGGGTGCATATGACTCAGGCAGCATGCCAATGGCCAAATATGTGGCCATTGCCAATATAACCCGATGCCAAAATAATAAAAATATGTTTAAACCCAGCGCAGCCCCGCGCAAATGGGCTGCCCTGTATAAAACATGAAAATGAAGGTTAGAAACCCACAAATGTGGGTTTCATGCAATACATGGATTGACAATGCAGGGACCAGTAGACCAAAAACAACATGGCCACTGTGTAGTGGTTGCTAAGGGTGGGAAGCTGAGTCTAAGACATGTAACTAAGCATTAGTAGGCAATCTCATGTAAATGAGGGTTAGGATAGTGAATCTCACAGTCACATCGCAAATGAGCACAGTCTGAGTAGTGTAAAAGATACATAAGGGGAAGGAATAGAGTAGGAGATAGGTGACATCACAGGGGGGAATGGTAGAAAGAAATGCAGTTCATTGGAGGCCAGTGTAACATGACAGATGACAGACACAGATCATGGAAAGAGGTGTGCCACTAGATAAGTCATGGAAAGTCAAGAAATGGAAAGTGTACACTGTTACTTACACCAAAGTTTTTTGCTGGGCGTGCTTGCACACGTGTGCACGCCATGAAGCGCGAGTAGGGCAGTGTGCACGCGTGTAAGGCAGACTGAGCATGTGGGAGCGTGTTGGGAGATGTTTAACACTGTTTGCGCATGTGTGCGCATGTGTAGGGCAGGCTGAGTATGTTGGAGGCTGTTGGCAGATGTGTAACAGTGTTTGCGCGGGTGTACGTGCGTTTTAAACCGAATAAGTAGATTCTGAACCATGTAAGCACGTGTGCGCGTGTGTAAGCCACTGTGAGCGTGTTTCTGAAAGTATGCACGTTGCTCCGCCCTGAGGAAACAGAGAGGAAAAAGGAAGCAACAGAATTAATAGGAAGCTAGCAGGGATAACTGCTGAAGCTAGCAGGTGAAAACAATTAGAAGCAGGCAATTACACAGGCAGAATAGTAGCCCAGCCCAGCACTTAAAACTCTACAAACAGTAGTGCAGGATGTTTCCCTTAAGAGACACTGCAAGACAGGAGTAAGCTAATAGAAGTGAAAACTGAAAAAGCTGAACTCAGAGCAGAAATGTTAGGGGCTGCCATAGCTGTCATAATGAGACATAGGCGACTTGCTGAGGGTGGTGACAATGCAGATGGTGCCAGACAACCCACAGTGAGGAGACGGAGAAGAGTGTACAGGCCCAGGGTTACCTACCATGGGTTACATGAGCTGGAGATAGTAGAGTGCTATAGAGTGGACAGAGAGCTCCTGCAGCAAATTGTTGAGCTGTGCAGGCCATGCCTCACACACAGAACCAACAGAGGAGAACCCATCCCAGTGGAAACCAAGGTATGTGTTGGCCTAAGAATACTAGCAAAAGGTACCTTCCAGAGACCAACTGGCAATATGATGGGGATATCACAGGCATCAGCCTCCAGGGTACTGCACCAGTTCCTGGATGCCATGTCAGCACATGTCGGTGATCATGTATATTTCCCCAATGCCCGTGAGGTATTGGCCAGCAATATGCGTCTCTTCCAGCAAATAGCGGAATACCCTGATGTAGTGGGTGCAATAGACTGCACGCACATACACATCAAAGCACCAGCCGGTGAGCGGGGTAGGGCCTACATTAACTGCAAGGGCTTCCCCTCCATCAACTGCCAGGTCGTGTGTGATGCCCAGGGCATAATAATGAATGTGTGTGCTGGCTGCCCTGGGAGTTACCACGATTCCCACATCTGGCATTTGACGCAGCTGTACCAGACATTTGCCAATGGGGACATCCCACATGGACACCTAGTGGGGGATGCAGGTTATGCACTGGAGCCGTGGCTGATGACACCCATCAGAAACGCACACACACCTGAACAGGAACGCCATAATGAGGCACACGCACAAACACGTAATGTAATAGAGTGTGTGTTTGGGCTGCTCAAGTCACGGTTCCGGTGTCTGGACACATCTGGTGGAGCCTTGCAGTACACACCAACTACATGTACCCAAATTGTCATGGTATGTGCTATGCTACATAATATGATCTTGCGAAAACAGCTGCAGCAGGACCAGTATAGGGCCGGGCCAAACAGCCCCCCACCATTGCCAAGGCCATCACAGGCAGAGCATGACTCGGAGGAGGAACAACCTGAGCCTGCCCCAGTAGGCAGAAGGAGGCGTGCCCAGTATGCCCTGGCCTTGGCAAAGAGGCAATGCATAGCACATACACTGGCTCAGTAGGAACCCTGGGAATGATACCCCCTCTGACACACTCAAATAATAACATGTATGCCTAAAATGACATGACCTGCTCACAAACATGTACAGGGAAGTGTAATATGCGCATCCGACAGAGGCAGCCCTGCAGCACCACCTGAGGCATGAATGCTATGTGTTAAGTAATGTAGCACCATGTACTATATGCACACCTGAGCACCCTGACTAACATCCACCCTCACCAAGCATGAAGCCACAAAATGATGATGGGATGATCAAGTGCAATAACTGGCTGAAGTAATGCAGTTAGTCAAAGGGGAGCCAATGTGTTTCAGGCTGGGAAGACATGCAGAGCTTGACATGATGCACCACCTGCTAGGGGTGGCATGCACCTATCATGCCATGCCCCATGGATACTGGCAAAGGCTGTCAGTACCCACAGCATGCCCTGAATAGGTAAGTCTCAAAACACAAACCCACCTTCATAGGTTCTACAAGGGATAGGAACCTAGATGTAATGCTACCCAATGACAGATGTATAAACAGCAAGATGTGTGCAGTGTAAACGCACAGTATGGAGAATGTAGATACCAGTCCTGTAATAGAGAACTGTGTCAAGGCTCACATCAGCACCCTAACACTACCAGGTCACACCTCATACTGTGCTGTACAGCCGCAAAACATGGAACAAGCTACAAAAGGAGGGTGACTAGCAAGAAATGGCAAGGATAACCACACCCCCATGTTGGTACCACAACAAGAAGCAGCATGGATTAGCCATGGTCAAATACCAATGGCTAAAACCGCCACCCAGTATATAGCCTGCTGCAGACTACTGTCCTAATACCAGGAACTGCACCTGGCCTATGTCGGAATACATGACTATATCAAGCCCCCCAAACCACATTATATTGCTTGACTGAAAATACCCAGACATACACCGGGAGCATTATACTAGCACCAACACAGTAGGAGAAAATTACCCAGATTCCATAAACCAAAATGCCCAGGAACAATGTACCACTCCCACAAGAGGGGTAAGCATACTGGATGTGATAATCAGCAACATGTGTACTGGATGGCAAGATGAGAAGTGTACCCCTCACTGGTAAGACCAGACCATAGAGTAATCACACTGGATATACACATCCTGACCCCAGTCCCTGGCCAGAATACCACAGTGAAAAACATGTGTAAAGCATAGGTTGCAGCCCTCAAAACCGATGTTGAATCCACAAAAGGCCCTGTGCAAGTGCAGAATATGGGACACACCACAGAACATGTTATACAGGCATTCCATGAACACAGCCAGGAATGCTTGGAGTATGCAATCACAAATAACAACAACACACAATGCCATATATGCAGGCATTTGGCATGCTGGACTCCAGCCATTACCAAACCATGCAAGAGAATGAGGAAGCTACCCACATGATAGAGCAAACATAAAAAGGGAAGTAATCACTGACCAGTAATATGGCAATAACATATGTCCACACATACAATCCACTAAGTCCAGCCACAACAAGTAGAATCTGTGAATCCAGAGGCAATGTGGCACCAGTCCCAAGTACACAGACAACCACAACACCCCCCAATAAATACAAATATATGTGATAGATGCATCCATGTATCCAAACCAGAGGTTGAGCTCCACCAACTCAGTACTGTCAAAACTAGTCAGGAGGAGAAGGTAACCACATACACCACAAACCCAGTCCCACATAGACCTACCACAACTGTAAACCAAACACATAAACACAGACAAATATTCCCGGAGACCTTAATTACAACCACACCAACAGAAGCCTCCAAAGCAGATCACAAGCAACCACAACCTTCAAACATAGCACATGCAACAAATAGTACGCAAAGCTGGTGTGCCAAACAGTCACAGGCCAAAAGGAAAAACAACATGCCTGATACAGTCATAATGGGTGTCTGTATAGGCAGACACACTGCTGTCCCACTCACCAGACTGAACAAGGGAAAGGGTAGAGTAAGCTGCCTGTAGGCTGCCACAAAATGCCACATAACACAAGTACGCAGGTCACCCCAAAGCAAGCAGAAATATGATGCACTCAATGTCCATGCTGGTGTGAATTACCTGAGATGTACCTCCCTGGTCAACATCAAAAGAGACATGGATGGTCCCTCTGAGTATGTACCCCAGGGTGGTATGACACTGGCTGTGTGCAGCATCCAACCCTCATCAAGAATGATGCCACAGTACAAACACAGAATGTTCATGTTTAACAGCTGGCACAGTTACAGCTGTCAGTCCAAGAGGGTCTAATGTCTGTCTGCTTGAGATGTCAAGCATGACAAGCCATGCTGCTGTTCCAGGGATGGCTTGCAGCTGTTACCCATGTGCGTCTGGATACTGGATAAGGCCTTTGCCGCCTCCATAGAGCCGTATGTAGGCCAGGCCAAAAAGACTACCCACCACCCTAGAAAACATAAGTGGTAGGAAACATAAGGGTAATGCTGACCAATGCCAGATGTGTAAACTGCAATATGCATGCCCCTGAGGCACTTCCCATTATGGAGAACATTGATGTCTGTGCAGTGACAGAAGCCTGCTGCAAGCCTAGTGATAGCACACCAGCACTACTAGGTTATACCTCATATCATGTGTTATGGCCCCAACACCTGCACCAAAACATCAAAGGAGGGGGAGTATCCATATGCAGCACAGACACCCATATTGTCAGGTAACTGACAATGCACAAAGCAGCAGAGACTACCCATGTGCACATAACTGTAGTCAAAACTGCTGTACAGTCTGTAGCATGTGACAGACCACACTCTCACACGCAAGAACTCCACCCAGACATCCAAAGACACTGGACAGTATGAATGTCCCACCAAATACCAGACAAGGTACACACAAATTACCACATAGGTGTCAAACCATTATGTATGCAAGGAGTAATCAGGGACCTAAGGACACAGGTCGACATTAATCTGTCATGTGACACCCACAATGCCAATGTGGCTATGAAGATTGTCGATACTGGACACCGTATCTATCATGAAAGGATTCACATCAACATCAACAGAGGTCACTGTGCCGCTGTACTGTTCCCTTATCAGACCCATAATCTAGTACAATGACTCATATGGGATGTACCGTACGTGACACCTGCAGTGGTTCGGAAGACCTCATAGTTACCCCACCAACAGGATAAAGGGTGTGAAATATATGTCATATGCTGCCTGGCTGTAGACACCCCAGCTGACTGCAGTCACACACTGCCTACACAGAGGCATTGTATGTCTGTTGTACAAGGCCATGTCCAACACAGGAGTAATGGACATGCTCCACCACAGGAAATCAAAGCCATTGGAGTTGTGAGAGTCACAGATGTCAGCCTCAACACATAATGAAATAAGATGTGCTGGAGAGACAGATACATAACCCAGAGGCTCCCCACACCCAGAAACAGGATCCCAATCCATGGTAGGCAGAGCCCCTCACTGACACCCCTCAACAGGAATATTGCCAAGTGGATGGATGACCGTACATGTATACTGGGGTCCTCACTGTGTCATGACCAGACAGAGGCACAGTGAAGAACTTCATAAATGGCCATAATTGAACATAGCAAGGGGTGGCGAAAGACACACACACTCTGGCTAGGCTTACTAATGGCCTAGGGTGTATAGCCTAGTATGAACCCATGAACCTATGAAGATACAAAACGTACAGGACACTAAGGATAATCACAAGGGTTACCCAACTGATGGTAGGAACCATGTTGGGCATCCACAGATATGCTCCGAATCACACAGATATTACAAACAACATACCAAACACACACACATATTGCTAACATACAACCTGTCAGGTGCAGTGCAAACACCCCCCCCAAGTGCAAAATACCTATCCCAGCAGACTGATGGTCCCCTGACATTGCAGATGCTGAGGTAACAGCCATCATCTGCAAAGCAGAACACACAGCAGCAAAGGTATGTGATGGCATCCTGTGCTGAGGCCAACATGGACTCCAAGAATAATAGAATGCCAAATCACACTACTGCCCAATGTCAGCCTTACCACAGGATATGTACCCAAAGACCAGTGTACAACAACAGTGGTCCACACAACAAAGGTTGCCTGAATGGATACTCCAAACTACCACCCCAGGATCCTGACAAGCTTGTTCTGCACAGCTATGGAAAGGATCAGTATGTACCGCAGACAGAAGGCTATTGTGGACCTACTGATACTGGACCCTACACAGTGTGGCTGTCATAACTGCAGAACCTGCCCCTAAACATGTCTGACCCATTTGAAGCAGTCATTAAGGTCATTGATGAGGGCAATGTGGTCCACACAGCGTAGCTGGACTGTGCACATGCTTCTAGACAATACCGTATGAGTTCAGTATGGATATGTTCAGCAGCTTAAATATATACCCCTATGTCAGTAGAGGGGTTGCAAACCAGACCAAGGACAGAACTGACATGGTCAGACATGCCGCATCCATGTCAGACTACAAAGCAGATATGAGTGGCATCCCACAAGTCCTGGTCTTGGCCCCCCCACCCCCGTTCTGTATATATGTCCCATAGGTATAGGCCAACATGGAAGGACTGTGACTGAACATGTATGCAGAGGAGTACAAACAGCCCACCATATCTGACCCCAGCTGACACAAGCAACCCACAAAAGGGCCACCTACAAACAGACAACTGTAGCCATAGCCATGTCAGCAAGCTAATTGCAGAACTGTGTATAGACAACCACCGTGGATATACAGTAAGTGCCCACAAATCACCACACAGTGTTAACCCATGAGGTACCTAACATGTAATGTGAGACCTGGGTACAAAAGGTGATAAATATCCTGCACTGGACAAACATGTGGCTGTAGTGTTCACAGAAACATGTACCATATACCCACCCAAACATGAATTTTGACAGATGTAGATAAGGGGAACTCACTGTGGCTCTGCAGCCATCCTCCATCAGCATCACAACTGACTACAATAGCCCCTGAGGGATATACTGCAGCAGACACCTCCATCAACTGTAAAGTCCACAACAGTACCCCACCAGGGGTAGCAAAGCATGAACAGATGCCATGTGTTGCCTGAGTAAACAAACTGCAGCCCCACACACCGCCATCCTTCCCAGCTACAGGAAAGCTGTGCCTGATGTATGAAGCCATGTCCAACCTGGAATTAATGAACATGTTGCACCTTGTACAATCTGAATGGCAGTGAGCTATGCACATGAGAGACCTGAACCCCAGCACTGACATACATAGAACAAGCTGTACAGAATGATCCATAACACAGAAGGCACCCCCACTCTTCAGTAAACTCCTGGTACAGGTCAGCCAGAGAGTCACATATCAACACCCCTCAAGAGGAATCCTGATGAGTGCATGAGAGATGGTAGGCTAACCCTGGGTATCACTGTTATGTCAGAGGTAGACGGAGGCACAGTATACTAACCATGACATATGTCATGGCAAACTCCAGTTACAATGTGTGTCGAAGGACAAACACACCCTGAGACTAGCATCAGAAATGGCCTAGGGAAGATTGCTAGTGTTTGCCAATGTCCACCCATGTTGTGGAATACACTAGCAATGTTGGACGAGCCTGGTGTAGGTAGTCCATATCTGAACATATTGCAACATGGTCATATGTGCACAACTGGCCCCTACACAGCCTGTTGTGCTCACTATGAAGATGTCAAGCAGTCATAGTGAGCACATAGTGAGCATAGGACTAAAGCCCAGGATACTGTTCACCACAGTGAAAGTACTGAACCGGTACACTATATGGTGCTACAGTGTTAGGTCATTATGAAAGTATGTTGAGAACTGTCTGCAAAGTATCCCATGCAATCCCTGCAGGCACAGTATAATCCCTGTTGTGGCAGACACGAAGCAGTTGGCCAGTTAGTACACAACATGACACCCAACACACAACCATAAACGTGAGATATTGTTGAAGTTCACACACACCCAAATATGTGGTGGACTTCAGAGTGCAACATATGGAAAGCTCACACTGGGCATGCTCGCACACTTTGATAAATGAGGCATATGTCAGGCAACATGCCATGGAAAGGCTGAACTGGGCATGCTCACACACTTAGGCCATATCTCCATTTAGCAGTTGGCCACACATATCTGGTATTTGTACGTGTCAGTCCAGGAACCAACCACAACACAGCAATCAGCCCAGTGCACACAGTAAATGACTACAGAGACGTAAGTGATATAGTGGATCGCCGTCATATGCAAACATCTTCCACAGATACACAAGTTGGTCATAGGAACAGGGAATGCTATGGCAATAAAGACCTGCAAACAGTAGAACAGCACAACAAATATTGTGCATCCGACAATTGAACATATGGGTGTAGAGGTCAATACTTGGCTTGTTGCCCTAGGGAATGACAGCTCAGCCAGAGTGTGCTTGGCATCTGCATCCCCAGGATAGTAGGCTACTGTGCCACTATAAAGTAGGTCACAGAAGGCAACATGTGAGGCTAGTGAGCTATGCCTCTGTCAAGCAGGGACACCGTGGAGGTCCCAGGGATTGAATGTGCTAAGCCACAGCCATGTTGTCAGTGTGTGCTGTGAGAGGGTTGCTGAGGATCTCTGACAGTAGGTGTCTGTCAATAACAGACTGAGGGGAGCCCTATCTACATTCTCTGGATGATTCCACTGTCAACACTGTGTTGTAATGAGTGTGTGTGAATAAAGTGCCGTGCCGGAACTGTTCTCAGATGTCCTCCCTCTGTGGGCTACAGCTCTGCAATGTATTAGGTCATTCTGTCTGTTGTACAGCGCATATATGGCTGGTGTACAGCTGACAGGTGTCTTGTTGTGGAGTAGTCATGGGTATATGTGGGATAGCATGACCAATGCAAACCGTACACATGCTCATAGAATGCAATTGTCAAGGATTATGCTGAGTGGCCAGTATAGTCCTCCAGCATGGGTCCTCTGAAGTCGTCCACCCCAGTCTACACAAGTGTAGAGTCTGCTTGTGCTAAATACAGTTTGTGTGCAGTGACAACCTTGCCTGGGGTGGAGATGGGATATGGATGTCCAGGGAAAGGTGGGTATGGTCAGATATCAACAATGGTGGTCTACCTCTGGTGTGGAACAGTGAGTACCCACGTTGCAGATGGACAGGTGCAATATGTATTCCCCCATGTGGCTGTGGTGTGTGGTTCTGCCATAGCACATGGACCCACAAATTGTAGTGGCTGTAGGGTAAAGTGGTAGAGGCCTGAGTAGTTCTCACACACAATATGCTTGTACCTGATGTTAACAACTGGAATGGTGTATGTGAACACCTGCATATCCTGGCACTGTTTCCAGGGAAGCTAAGTGTGTGTCCTGGATGTGGGTGTGGTGTTCTGGACTGGTTGTGTTGTGTGTTACAGGTCCTGTGGTCCCAAAGCATGGTATAGAACATAACCTGCCAGTGCGATGTGCATATCTGACCCTGACGTAGGTGGCTGCAAATGCATATATATGCTATCCCCCACCTGACAGGTAGTACTATATGTACATACCTCTGTAGAAATAAAGATGTCAGCACCCTATAAATACTACAGGTGCAGAACAGATGCCCAATAATTCGGTTAGAGTGGTCTGCTAATGCGTCTCCCTCAAGTGTCATAATATAGTTAGGTAGGGGTTCGAATCCTGCAAATGCTCAGTGTGTGTGTGTGTGTGTGTGTGTGTGTGTGTGTGTGTGTGTGTGTGTGTGGGTGAGTGGGGTTTGTGTGTGTGAAAGGCTGTAAGAGGGAAATGTCCCTTTTGGCAAATGGGAAAACACACTACAGGATGCACATTCCCCTTTCTAAACACTGATGATGTCAGCACCCTATAAGTACAGCAGGAGAAAGAAAACCACCCAGTAATGCGAATAGCGCGCTCCGCTAATGCGTCCGTCTTGAGTGTCATAACATAGTTAGGTAGGGGTTGGAATCCTGTACATGCTCAGTGTTTGTGGAGGGGGTTAGTGTGTGTTCAAGACTGTTTGAAAGAAGTATCCCTTTTGCCAACTAGGAGAATACACTACAGGATGCACATTCCCCTTTCTAAACACTGATGATGTCAGCACCCTATAAGTACAGCAGGAGAAGGGAAACCATCCAATAATGTGAATAGCGCGCTCCGCTAATGCGTCCGTCTCGAATGTCATAACATAGTTAGGTAGGGGTTTGAATCTTGTACATGCTCAGTGTGTGTGGAGGGGGTTAGTGTGTGTTCAAGACTGTTTGAAAGAAGTATCCCTTTTGGCAACTGGGAGAACACACTACAGGATGCACATTCCCCTTTCTAAACACAGATGATGTCAGCACCCTATAAGTACAGCAGGAGAAGGGAATCCTCCCAGTAATGCGACTAGCGCACTCTGCTAATGCGTTTCTCCTGAGTGTTGTAATGTAGTTAGGGAGGAGATTGAAACCTGTAAATGGCATGTATGTGTGTTTGGATGTGGGGAGTTTGTGTGTGTGCATTTCCGTATGAAAAACATGTTAGTTTTGGCAATCAGGAGATCACACTACCTGATGCACATTACCCTTTCAAAATACTGATGTTGTCAGCACCCTATAAGTACAGCCAGAGAAGAGGAACTATCTAGTAATCCGAATAGTGCTCTTCACTAATGCGTCTCTCTCACATGTCGTGACTTAGTTAGGTAGGGGAATGAATCCTGCAAGTGTGCGCGTGTGTGTGTGTGTGTGTGGGGGGGTAGTAGGGTGTGTGTAAATGCAAGTGTGAGAAAACAGTTCCTTTTGGCAAATACTACAATACACCAGATGCTGCATATTCCCCCAGTAAACACAGGGGATGTCACCACACTATCAGCACAGCCAAACAAAGCTAGTTGGCTAGTAATGCCAATAGTGCGCTCTGCTACTGTGTCTATTACCATTGTCAGAGTACAGATAGGTATGTTTTGGTAACCCACAACTGCCACGTGTGGTTGTGTCACACAGTATGACCTTATGTGGGTCTTTGTACATAACAATGCATGCCATTGCCTAAATCAGCAATGGCATTGCACACATGATGTATGTGTGTGACACATACACATAAATACCTGTGACCTGCAGTAGTTACCATGTCTGACACATGCCTCGAGTGGATAAATGGTCTTTGCAATGTATACCAATATGACTGTGTCTTACTATGCAGGGTCCGCAAGTGGTATGTCTCTATACAGTGTGGGTGTATATGGTAAAATACCTACAGCAGGGGATACACATCTTGTCTGGGCCATATAGTGTACATGTAGTCGATGTACAGGTGCTGTTGTGGTAGTGGTAACATGTCATTCCACTGCAATTCAGTGACCACATGCTGTGAACCCTTCAACTAGTGTGTTGTAGCTACAGTAATGCTCACGCACAATGTTTGGCTGGATGCAGTCCAGCCATATAAACACAGTTCTTGAGACTGTCATATTGCCAGTGTTGTTATGGAGGATAGGTGGTCTTCCTGTGTATGGGAGGGTTGTGTGTGCCAGGCTATGAACCAGATGGCAGTCCGACACACTGTTAGCTGCACATGATTAGGCCCTGATGCTTTATGCTGTGCCAACAACCTGGAGGTGTGTGTATCTGTGGTACCTTGGGATACCACCCCCTGTCCATGTGTGTTACATGTGTAGGGGACGACAGGCATGGTATGGGGCATAACCTGTCAGTGATGGGTAACACCTGTGAGCCATGAATCAGGAATCTGGTACTGCACAGACATTGCAGTTCACCGTGCTGAGGACAGTGTCTGGTGCATGCATCTTCCGGTGTACACTGCTGTTGTTGTGTAGCAGCACTGTTAGTGTCCTAACCTGTGTGATACCCATGGAGGTGGCTATGTAAACCATGTCCTGCAGCATAAGGCAGTATGTGTGTACCAAGGAGCTTTGCCATTATACATTGGGCCATGGGTGTCACGTGCAAGATGACCCTTGCACATCATTGTGGCTTCCCTAGCATGTAAGCACACGTTGACAGCCAGCGGATACCCTATGAATGACAGTGGAGACTGGCCTGTGCCACATGCTGAGAGATCCATTCTATGTTCCCTATCATGTAGTCCAGGGAGGTATGTCTCAGGTCAGCCATACTGGTATGGTCAATGAGTGAGTCATATGTGTCCATGCCTCTGACTGACCTGTATGCATGTGTTCTGTGGTGGACCATAGTGCCCCTGAGGCATATCACTGTGACCTTCACCAGATACAGCCTGTTGAGCAGGACCCCAGTGCAGCACCCAAGACAGGTACCTGACACGTCTGTAGCAGGTGTGTTGTGTAGCCCTACAGGCTGTGAGTGTGTGGCACAGGGGATGTGTGTGCCATGTGTGGCATGTGCTCTGTTCCGATGTAACATATGCCTGTGTGCCAGCTGCGGAGGTGTGTGATGCTCAGGCAGGATGCTATTCTGAGTCCCCACATATGCCCCAGTGTGTTCAGCATGCTGTCAGTGCGTGTCAATGTCTGACTTGTATTGTAGTCACTGTAATATATTTTATTTATTTATTTATCCTACATTTGTTGACCGGGATAGTTCGACTGGATGCATGTCCATTTCCAGGGGAGGCCTGGGGAGAAAAGCTACAAGGGTAAGCAGATACAGCATTACATAATACCAGCATTACATATTACAAACAGATTATTTACAGGGATTACATAAGTAAGCAAGTTAAACATGTTCCACAGGTTAATGTTAGTCTTGAGCACAAGTCAGGATTAAATTAAATTACACAGTAAACTGGTTCACAGATTTTACACATTCGAGTTAGCCAGGCTTGATACATTGACATAGCCAGTTAAGTGACAAATGTTGTTTGAGTCTAGTGTTAAATTGACCTAAGGTGGAAAGTAAGGTAATATCAGATGGAAGAGAGTTCCAGGATCTACTTACAGAGTTTGCAAAGAGAGAATCACCGGCTGTGTTATTAAATTTGCTAGTCTGAATTAGTAGTTTGTTAGAGGATCGAAGCGGTCTAGGATTGTTATACAGGGTGATAATATTTGAAGTGCAGGAGTATTGTCCGGATTATAGAGGATTTTATAGGCCATAATCAGTTGGTTATACTGTATTAGGCTGGGTATTGCAAGCCAACCAAGCTGATTTAGATTGATGCAATGATGTGTCCTAAAAGGCAGCCCAGTGGCAAACCTGGCAATGTGGTTGTAGCAAATTGTGTGTTTGTTAAGGACAGTCTTGTTCATATTCGAGAGTAGAGGGGATGCATACAGAAGGGTTGAAAGAAGGTGTGAGCGAGCTATGGCACCTTTAGCTGGAGGGGCTAGGAAGGCTTTTATTCTGTAAAGTGACCCTAGTTTTTTATTGATGGCTTTGATAATTTGGTTAACATGTAGGTCACATTTGAGATTATTGTCTATGATGACACCTAATAGTTTAGTAGATGGGTCAGGGGAGATTATTGTGCCATCAGTTGATGTTATGGTAAAGGTGAAAGCGGTAGACCTACGTGTTGGTGAAATAGCAGTTTAGTTTATTTGGGATTTAGGATCAGACAATGTTCAGAAAGCCAGTTTTCTATTGTATTAAAGGTGGTCTGGGTAGCTGACCATAACTCTACTGGAGATGTGGCTGAGCAGATCAGAGTAGAGTCTTCAGCATATTGGATACAGCTGACTTTTGGGATGACAGTATAAAGGTCGTTAATGAAGATGGAGAACAGCAAGGGCCCTAGTATAGAGCCTTGTGGTACTCTGAGGTTGTTAGGTAGAACGTTAGAGAGTTTGTTCTGCCAGAGGCCAGCCTGCTGTCGACCATGCAGGTAGGATTGAAACCATTGGAAGGCTCCAGTATCTAGACAGAATGTTTGCAGGGTGTGGATTACAAGTTGGTGATCAACCATATCGTATGCCTTGGAAAGATCCAAAACGAGGGCTGAGGATATATAATTAGTGTTGCAAGTATGGTTTATGGTGTTAGTAAAGGCTAGGAGGCCTGAAGTAGTGCTGTGATGAGGACGGAAGCCATGCTGAGTGTCTGCCATAAGGCGAGTTTGGATTAGGTGGTGCATGAATTGTCTGTGAATACATTTTTTCATAATCTTTGCAAGTGGAGAGAGTATAGCTACTTGCCTATAATTGGAGAATTCAGTAGAGCTGCCTCCTTTGTGAAGTGGGATTACATATGATATTTTCCAGATGGTGGGAAATTTAGATTCTACCATGGTTCGTTTGATTACTTTTGAGACGGGGTAAGCAATAGCATCATCTGATTTTGATAGGTACTTGGCAGGGAGTTGATCAGCAGAAAGTGTAGTGGGTTTCACTGTTTCAATCAAGGTACGGAGAAGTGAAGTGGCAACTGGTTGGCAGCTGAACGCAAGTAGGTTTCTAGGGGTGCTACTTTCAGGACCAGGGAAGCTAGGAGGTAGATGGCTAGCTAGGGCCTGAAATGTCTCAGTAAAGAATTGGTCAAAACTATCAGAAACATCTTCAGGGGTTTTATCAATAGTAGCAGCAGGGATTGGGGTTGAAGTTTGTCCAGGATGTAGTATATATGACATGCCACCTGACAGGGTATGGCATTACTGGGTTCAGAGAGCCCAGTCCCCAGATTGGCTGTGTGGTGGCATCCCACACATGTGTTTTACGTTCCTGGCCAAGGGTGATGGCTGACTGCATACATGTGGCAGCTGTGACATTGCCACATGACTCACATAAACCACAACTGGACCATAGAGGTGATTCACAGGTTACCTTTGCACATGTTACCCTAGTAGTGTGATTGCCATGGTGAGTACCAACACATAGGGCCAATGGGGAACAACATGCTGAAGGTGTGTATGTGTGGGTGTACCGCTACTGTTTCATAGCACTGGCATATATGACTGCACGTGGGTAAATGCCAGGTAAGACATGTGCAATGTGTCACAGGCAACGTACATGCATACAGGACAGACAGTGACGTTCTGTCATGTGTAAAGTTGACGTACGTATCGTACGCTATGCAGATGTCACTAGGAGTCTACAGAAGCACTGTAACTCTGCATTGCAGGTGTAAGCAGTGTTCCAGGAACCCCAAGCGAACATGCATGCAAACAAAGCTACAGTAAACAGGGCTGGAAGTAGTGCATTGTACAACAAAGAAGGGGTAACAATAACAGTAAGTAACAATGCAAATATGTAGGCACTATCAACATGTACCCAGGAATACACAGCGTAGATGCCCATGGTAGAACTGATATTATGTCATAGTTATTTGTGATTTGGATTACATTGGTACTGCACACATATCTACATCTTGCGCCAACATCCACATTGCATAGTCGTTGTGGGCAACTTGACACCATTACTGTACATGTCCACCATTGCATATCACTACTTGCATTAGCTTTCCCCCTGTGCTACCCATGTATGCGGCTATCTGTTGACAACCTTACCACCGGCATGCAATTATGTGCAGCTGTTACACTTTGGTATGTACTATGGGTGCAGATAACAATTCAGGACATTCATACAGTTACTGCAGCAGGCATGCTGGGATATACACACAGTCATAGCAGCATACTGTACTGTTACCAACATGATACTACTAATACACTTCTATGTAGTCACCCTGTGCATCAGCAATGTGTTTACCTGTTCCCGCAATGATGTTGGAGATTGCAGGAGGTGGCACAGTGTCATCATATGCACAGGGTGTGAATTAGGTATGCCTGAGTCAGCCACTGATACCACCAATTGACATGTGTGTGTATGTGTGTTGGTGAGGGGCAGCAGTGCAGGGTGGGGCAGTGTTTGTGCAGTGTGTGCGTGTATGTGGTCGCCCTAGGTGTTAACATTTCGCATGTGTGTATGCACGCACACAGTTCCACCTCATGGCTGCCATATGCAGGGGTTTGTGGACAGCCACAGACTGCACCTGGCAGGTCATACAGATCAGTGTCTGTGGGCATGGACACAGTACCTGTGCCTGGCAGGGGTGCTACGAACTGTATCCAGTACTAAGCCAGACTGGGTACTGTCATCAGAAGCGGGAATGTGTTGACTGGACACAGGTCCCTGTTGGGACTGTCCAGAGCCACGTGCACGTGGTCTCCTGGGGCGTTCCGATGACAGCACAGACCCAGCATTGCTGGGGCTGCTGCTGGCACTATGGGGGCGTGCACGAGCCTGTTGTCATCCGCGCCAACTGCCAGCTGTTGCTGGCATATGGCCACGTCGACGCCGCAAACGCCCACCATTGCCCTGGCTCATGGACATCTGGTTGTGAAACTGCTGTAATATGTCCCCACAACGTCTGTCTATGACATCAGTGAAATTACAGATAGCATCCGCAATGTCACGCATACTGTCTGTCATGGCTGTGTGACATGCCCTCAGCTCCCTCATACCCTGTCTGGTGTACCTTTCCATACGCGACTGTGCCTGCATGACAGTCCAAAACATAGCTGAGGTTGACAGACTTCTTTGGGCACGTCGGCCAGAGGCAGTATGCCCACGGATGCTCCTACGAGAACCCATGGGCAACTGTCTGTTTGGTACCATCGGAGGACCCTGCCCATGGCTGCTGTGTGGGGATGCATGTGCCACAGGTACCACATTACCCTGGTCTATGCCCACTGTATCCTGTCCATCACCTAGGGACAATGGTGACAAAGGATGTACTGGCAGGATGACTGTGCGCAATGATGGGGTTGACAGCTGTGTACTGTCAATTGGCTAACCAATGGTGGACCCTGACACACCTTCCTGTACCATTACAAAAATATCATCATTACCAGTACCCGTGGTACAAGATTCAGGTTCCCTGCTGCAGGTCACCAGAGCAGCACCATAACCTGTGGGAGGAAGACAGGAATCACAGTTTACAGTCTCCAGACATTGTTACCAGTGATGCACTTCTACACACATGCACACATGCACACATGGACACATGCACACATGCACACATGGACATAGGCACACATGCAGACATGCACACGTGGACACATGCACACAGGCACACATGTATACATGCACACATGCACACAGGCACACATGCACACATGCACACATGCAGACATGCACACGTGGACACATGCACATGTGGACACATGCACACATGCACACGTGGACACATGCACACATGGACACATGCACACATGCACACATGCACACGTGGTCACATGTACACATGCACACATGCACACATGCACATGTGGACACAGGCACACATGCACATATGCACACATGCACACGTGGACACAGGCACACATGCACACATGCACACGTGGACACAGGCACACCTGCACACATGCACACATGCACACATGGGCACAGGCACACCTGCACACATGCACACATGCACACCCCGCAGTATACACATAGAGCACTACTGAGTTACACTTCTGTTACTAGCATTATCAGGACTATTATAGGTTATGTTAAACACACTCACCAGCATGGATGGCCTGCCTTGCTGTAACCCCGGAGTGACCTGCAGAAATGATGAGATTAATGTCAGTGGGCACAACTGTGCCATTGATATTGCATATGATACAGTGTACAGAGCAGTCAAGTGTACATATGGCATATTACCTGCACGCTCCATGTCGTGCTGCTGTGTGGAACCAGCCTCCATCATAATGCAGGTGTACTGCTGTTGCTGTTCCGGGGCTGGAGCCACAACACTTAGGAGCAGCCCCTCCAGTCTGGTGAGGGAGGATGTGTGGCCACCCCACCTCCTGTGGCAACCTGTTGCCTGTGGATATCTGATGCACGCTGATGGACACTTCATATTAAATCACTGCAGTGATGTCGTACCTGCTCATATGTCCTGTTATGCGTGCCAGTATCATTTACCCTACGGACAAGGTCTTGCCACAGTGCAGCCCTCTCCTGCTGATTCTGACTGGTGCGGGAAAACAGGATGTCATACTCCCGCCCCAGGCTCTGGTAGATCTCCTTGTCTTCCGCTACAGAGTAGGCGGGATTACGCTGATGCGCCATCTCCCTGGAAGAGAACACAAACAGGATATCAGCAGACTATGTCAGCAATATATGACACACATACTATACATGATACTCATGTGTAGTGATATACTACTACTCCCATATGTTGCATGTGTGTGTGTCATGGTGGATACACGGGTACATGGCCAGATATCAGTGCTCAGCCAACACCTGTGCAACAATACCTGCCACATTCCACACAACATAGTAGCATGCCCCATCGGTCAGCACACACTGACAGGTCCAATGCACAACCTCACTCTGGGGGTTCATCCCAAGGTACTGTATGTGGGACGCCATCCACTACTGTGATGTGGACAGAAGTTACTCGGCCTGGATATACATATCCCATCACCACCACCAGCACAGTAGACTACTTTGATATGTATGTGATTAGACAGTTATTCACTTGCTAGGACTGAGATGGTATCCATGCAGCACACTGGGCCAGTGGAAGCCACAACCCACACTGCTGACCCCTTTGCAAATGCTTACCATGGACATGCCACAGATTGCATGGAACTTGCACACACATTTCTAACCCAGAACCTATGCACAAAGGTTAGGCATCCTGTCCGGTGGACCCCAGACAGAGGCAGATTGTATAACAATAGCAGGAGGCTACTGCAGGACAGAGCACATTCACATTAAGGGAAGGCATCCGTGGTCAGCACTGGTACTACTCTACAGTCCGTCATAACAATGGCCACGGCCTACTCTGGGAGGGAAATGGCCACAAACACTATAGATGACCACAAGGCCTTCTTCAGTTATGTTACACATATGGACCACATGCCTTAGATATGCTCTGTGTTAATACATACCTACTTAACATTCACCAAACACATGGATATTGGCAACAGTCTTGCAGACATGTTTGGTGCACGTATCCACCCTCCTTCTTCCCCACCAGTTGAAATATTTATCACTGCTGTATGCAACCACCCTATCATCTCACATGTCCAGGTGAGGGCCGCCCTCAACAGAGCAGAACACACAGCATCACTGTGACCTCATGGTATCCCTGGATGTGTGCTACCTGCACTCCGAGAGGACATACAACCGCATATAACACTGATAATTTATCTTGGCCATACTACAGGATATGTACCTGGACAGTGGCATACAGCGACAGTGGTCCCACACCACTAAGGAGGCACCTCGACTGACCCTGGGAACTACCACATCATATGCATAACCAGCCTGGTCTGCTAAGCTATGGAATTATGCAGTATGGGATGCATATGCAGTGATATCGGGTACCTGCAGACACTTGTTCCCAGCCAGTGTGCCTTTGTGATGGGCTGATCCTGCCTTTTGAACCTGGCTGACCTTTCAAAGCAGTCACTACAGCCATTGCTGGGGCAACGCACAGACAACTGCTGCCAGGATCATGGCCTAAGACTGATTGACATGTAATGTATGGTCATCCCCTTTTGGTGGAACTACGTACACACAACATATCACATGGACATACCTATAGATACAGACCTATGACACATTTGGAGGGTTCACAGTATGCACACTATTAACCTGCTACTTTGCATTACCTGTGTTTGTCGCAGTTGGTTGCGTTACCACTGCTTCTGCTTGCTGCTGCTACTGTCACTGCTGACAGCTTAGGGTGACAGAGTCACAGTGTATATTTTTTTTTGTTCTCTCTCTCTCTCTCTCACTTTTCTATCTCCCTCTGTCTGCTTCCAGACAGTGCAATGAATGTATTTCATGTGTGGAGTGTTAGTACTGGATGCTTTTGTAGGTATCTGCATAGGTCCATGTGATGGCCTCTGCACCAATTGTAAGCCAGCATTTGCTAATTGCATACAGCCAGTTGTGTACTGATTGCAGTTCTCACTGTGATTTCAGGTCAGTGCTATAAAAGGGTATGTGGGATAGGCGTTGCCCTTTCAGATTGTAAGGGCGGGGACCATGCTGGTATGCTGTGGACAGTGTTCTGTGAGTGTAAAGGTTAGTATCTCTCTCATGATTCAGGCTGTGTTGTAGATTCACATTTCTCCATTCCTCTCTCATATTCCCTGTAGTAAGTGTGTATGCACAATGGCTCCTACAACTATATATAGATATATATTTATATATATATATATGTACATATACATACATTTATATATGTACTTTAACTGACATTATTACCTACAAGCTACCAACTAGCATGGCTGTTTGTGTTCACACAGTACTATTGTGGGAATCCAGTAGTTTTGACAGTAATTCTACATGACATGCTTTGGGTACTACACATCCTATATTCCCTTTACATTCATCCCTACTATTACATGTTATATTTATTTTAGCATAATGTTCTTGTATAAGAGTCATGGCTTAGTGGTAGGTCATACAGACTAGTGTTTCCAAGGTCCTGGGTTCGGGGCTGACAGTGGGATTTTATTTTGCTTTTGAACTGAGTACAGGACCTGTCAATCAAACTGACTAAGGCACTTTTAAGCAGTTGCAACCGGGTTAGCGCTGGTTTGCGCGGAGCTCACGCATGCGCACTGGCGGTTAGCTCCGCACAGACAAGCGCACACCCGCTTACAACCGCTTAACAGTGCTTACTCTGGCACACACCCGCGCTATTTTCTTTGAAAGAAAAGAAAATGGGGAGACAGGAAAGTGGTGAAAAAGGGGTCACAAAGAGGGTAAGACAGTAGGGAAACAATCTTGGGATTTGCAGGCGGGATGTAGGTAAGGCCCATAGCTGCCCATTTCTTCATCAGCAACAGCTGTGCATATGTATGTAATTTGGTGTGACATTTGAAACCTTCCACCCCTGAGAGAGGTGTCAGGACAACAATAATACTTGTTGTGCAGCCAATTGTAATTGATAGATTCCATGTCCAGCAGACATGTGTGCGGAATGGGCAGCTATGTATGGGGAGTAATTTTTTTGTGGGTACAGAGTGCCCTTTTTTTTTCAGGTGAGAGTGGTATGTCAGGTGAAGGAAGTCGGTACAGCTGGGGAGGTAGGTTGGGTAGGTAAACAGACAAGACAAACAAGACGCATACAGGGGCGGTGTATGACACGTGTGGGGGGGTTACACAATTAACGGGGACGGAGGTTTGGATATCCAGAGCCCATGAGCCCACAGATGGCAACAGTGGAACTGATATCCCCACCCATAGGCAGTTGCCACTGTTCCTTCACTGCCCAGGACAGGGCTGTGCTGGGGGCTGTGTAGGCCGGGCAACAGGCATGCCCATTAGTTGTGCCACCCGTGCCTCAAGCTGGTGTAGGGGCTCGAGAACAGAGTCCCGAATCTCCCTACGCACCACAGTCCGGACGCTATGGAGGGTGAGTCTTGGTTCTCCGCCGGCCACACTTGCAGAGGAGGGGGGCGAGCCCCATCCCCTGCAGCACTTCCACCCACAGGTGGCACAGGGTCACCAGAGGAGGGTCTGGACTCGGCACTAGTGCCATAGTGCCAGGTGCACTCGCCAGCTGAGGTGGGAGAGGTGGGTCCGCTGGAACCCGCCTTCCCTGTCGTCCTATGTTTTGCATTATGTCATGACAGTTTGGGTTAGTGACATATAATACCATTCACAATTAGTTGCAACAGCATGCAGTATTCCCATTAACCAAACACCCAGATATTCACACCATTGAACAGCGTGCATAACACATGCATAATTTGAACAGCAATACACAGTCCAACTACATGCAGGGTTAATTGATGGCAACAGGCCATCAGGTTTGGATGTATGAACAGGGCAGATGCATCAACGGACATGCAAATATATATGACCCAACAGGACAAACGTCCAGGGGTGTTAATTGTGATTGCACATACCATTTTCACGTGGAATGGGTTATATCTGGTTATAGGGTGGGGTGAAGAAAATAATATTAACACCTTCAAATACCAATACATATGCTGTACATTTCTAATAGCTACATATATATATATATATATACACACTACTGTTCTAACTACAGTTTCCTATATGATAACTATTTCAACTTGGTGATAGGACTGTTACTGCAACATCAATATACATTTTATTGTTCTTCATACACATTCATATCTAGCTTTGTTCAGCTACATCATCCTGCTACATTTGCTTTATATAGCTGTAGACAAGTGTGGATGTTTGGTATATCAGACAATCATCCTATCTGCATATTGTAGACTGAGAGCAACATATCTAGATTTTGGGATACACATTCCAGATGCAGCAACACTTTGAGCAGATTTCGCTGTTTGGTTTTGATTCTCACATGCATTTCATTCTGTCTTGACTGCGGTATACTTTATTCAGGGGTTATTACTACTGTATTGCTGGATTCATGACACTTTCTCACACTCTCTCACTTGCTTTCATTTTACTATTCAGGATGGTACTTACTTCTAGGCTTTATTGACATGTTTTACCTGTAGTTATTACAATCCTTTCCAGCAGTCTCACTTCTGTCATGTTTCAGTATTTCAACAGGGATATATTTCACACATGTGATTTCATCATCTTCTGCAGCTATACCTTTCAGCCTGCTGCAGGTTGTGTACTATTTTCTTACAGGTGGGGCATTTTTATTTCAGAATTTATGTCAGACATTTTCATTTTTCGGTTTAACTTACAGGCTGAAACACACTTTTGTAATCAAGCAATACTTGCAGACACTTTCACACTGTCACTTTCACATTTTATTCCTTAGTGACTACACTGCACTCTTTTGCTGACTGTCATACTTTTATATTTCTTTACAGTTACTGGTAGTGGATTACTGACCTTCCTGGTGGTGCAACCGCACCAGCCTATCGCCATAGGCTCTGCGGTTCACAGAACAGACACCTGCAGCTGTAATATAAATGAAGTAATATTGGAATACACATCTCCATAATATCAGCTAGTTTCATTTCTTACATACACAATTAAATGTAACTTACTCAGTAGTGGGGCATTGGGCGTTTGCCGGGCCTCCTGGATCCAAAGGTTCAGTTGGTCCTACTTGCGTCTCTTCAGGTCCGCATGGTGGTGACGGACCTGCTCACCAGTCCTTGGAATCCCTGTGGCACTGGTGAGATCATGGCCAACTGGTCCCACGCCTCAGCCCTGTATGCTCCCCAGAGGACCTGGCCCTGCATGAGTTGGGCCTCATGATTGTGGACTAGGAGCCAGACCATGTACCTGGACTCCTCAACGCCCCACCTCTGTGCTCGAAAGCAACTACCCTCTCCTACTCCTGTCATTCTGCCTGCAGTTCAGTTCTACAATCATTTATGCTGTGTATTCCCGCCTATGGGGCTTATATAGTCCATTTTTCCCGCACATATCTGTGATTGGCCATTTTGGAATTGTATCAACTTCAGTAAACCTGCATTGTCATGCTCCAGTTTGTATTCATTCCTATATATTAGCTATTATTGCATTTCTAGGTACTGCTGTCATGGCTTAGTGGTTTGGTACCTTGACTATGGTGTATAGTATCCTGGGTTCGAACCTGGCCACTGCTTTTTATTTTTCATGACTGTCTAGACATGTTGAGGGGTGTGTCTGTGTAAAGGCAGTTTTGATACGGCTTGCTCAACGTTGCCCCTCGGTTAGCTTGTTTGCGTGGTGCGCAGCTCCGCGCAAATGGGGTACGCTGGTTTTAAGCCTCATTTGGCTATCAGCACACATATTACGCTCAGCTCAGTTAGGGGCACATAGATTTAGCATGTTAAACCACTGCTCAGCTATGGGCACTCATTTTGCACCAGTTAAACCACTGCTCATCTACGGGCAGATGCCCTCACCATGTTAAACTGTAGCTCAGCTATGGGCACATCTGGCATTTTTTATTCTTTTGTTACCTCACATTTCTTCAATATAAATGGGCTATTTCATTACATTTTGCATAAAATGTGGTTTTATGTGTACATATTTGTCAGGGACTTGTTTCGTGCTTATTTTGCTAAAAATAAAAATTGGTGTTGTGGGGGCTAGAACCATGAATGCCTGCTCTTCAGCCAACATCTCTACTGCTACGCTATTGCTTCCTGGTTTACTTTGCATATTTAGTTCTTATATGCTTTCCCACTGACTGCTAACTGTAGCTGCGCTTACGGCACGCCGCTAGCAAACGCGCACTCACAATTAAACATTTTTACAATTTAAAAAAATATATAACACGTTTATTTATATGTTTTCTGTTCATAGTCTGTGGGGGCATGTGTTGTGTTCTGTTTATTCACATTTCCGTGGACTCTGTCGTGGGTGTTTACTTTGGGCACTTTGCTTCTTCTGGGGGCGTGTCCGCTTACAGGGCTCGGCCTACGGACATGCCCCCTACTGTCTTACATGGACCGTGTTAGCCTTAGGTGTGATTCAGCATGCTCTCATGAATATGCAAAGCATGCTGACATCACTCCGTTTAACTGCAGCCTCCGTGTATGAGTTATAACTCTTACACGGAGGCTTCGTGAATCCTGCCCATCATATTTTGTGTTTCAGCAAAGTACCGTTTTGGTCTACTGTAAATTTGGAGAACTGGTCTCGGCAAAGTGAATGGGATACACACACACACACACACATATATAAACATGTAAAAGATTGTGATGTAATCTATTTGAAATGCAAATTTTAATCAGAAATAGTAATTTTAGTAAATTCTTTAAAACTATAACTAACCATCAGAAACTCATGCCTTAAAATAAAACAAGCAGACAAAAAATCCATACAATTAATGTAACAAAACTTTTACTTAAAATAAGAAGTAAAGACAATAAATGATTTTTTCACATAGAAAAAACATTTTCTAAACTATTTCTAATATCATGCAGTGTTATTCAGAACAGAGGTGATAGTTATGCTTTGACTTCCTGGCTGTGGATTTGCAGTTCTTGGCTTTGTTCTACTTTTTGGGTTTCCACGTTACATGATAGTTATGCTGCTTATCTCAACATGTCAAAGTCTGTCCGCTGCCTTGTAGAAGACCCGAATATAATAGGGCCTTAACATTTATGTAGTACATGTCATTACAAGGTTATGTTTTGAAATCAGGTAAAGGGGCAGGTTTGTTAAACAAATCTAAGTGCTGTTAAGCTCTCGTTTTGCACGAGTGCCAGCCATCACCATAGAATTGCAGCAGCAGCTGAAACAGTTTAAAGGCTGTTAATAAGAGAGCTAAGTGTTTTAAGGTTTTCAAAGCTGTGAAACACATCACTGTCCTGTATTTTTTTCTGTAACTAGTAGTACATGGAGCAGATAAAACTACAAAGAATTATAATTGTGTCTCTCTGATTATAACTGTTATGTGCTCTTAACATGGATGTCAAGATTCACCTCTCAAGTTTCACTTCAAACCACATTTGAGATTAACTTCTTGATATCTATGTCTCAAACACGTAAAAATACCCTATACGTTACAGAACTATTATTCAAGAAACAATACATTACAACTCAAAAATCCTAGATAAAAATAACAATATTATAATGGTTACAGGATACAGGCTTAATTTCAGTTGTAAAGGCAACGGATATTAAAGAGGTCTTGCAAAATAATCTGTATAGTAATATGATTATTTATAGTAAGAATGTTACCCATTTGGAATACGATCTACTTTTTTCTTGCTATCTAAACAAGGGATTATTACATGCACCTGTTTACTGGCATTAACTGCATGTTTAAGATGTAAATCAAATTATATTGTGCGCCCGGTTGTATATAAAAAGTATGATTTTAGACAGGGAAATGAACAGAAAGTTGCATGTTAGAGTAATGAAGTACACCTGTGCTGTTGATATCTTTAATTATTTACATTTCTTTGTGCTTAGTTTGAAAAACAAATGCATTTTGCTTGTCATTGTCTGTTCTACTGAGTTATTTGCTCTGAATTTATTTATTTATGGATGTATGCATGTATGTATGTCATGTATGTATGTACATATGCTATCTATTTGTATTTGTTTACAGGGGTAGTAAACTGATCTCAACAGACCATTTGTAGGCACGGTCTGTGTGAATAAGATCACATAAGCAATGAACAAAACATATTTATAGATGCAAAGATATGCTAAAAAACACTGTATATGTGCATATTTACATATGCAATAATATGCCACAACATTTAGTTCAAGAAGCAGTTAATAATGTCATAATTTGGATGGAAAAATGGAATTATGCCTAGCAGAGCTTTATGAATAAGATGGCTTATGGCTACTACAAGATACCAAAATTTGCCTCTAACATGCCCTACCACTCACACCACTGCAAAGCTATCTCAAACCTGTCCTGGGTTGAATTTCACCACTATCTCTGTTATACTCAGTTTACAGTTGCTCATAAGCTAATTTTTAAGCCTGATAGCTGTCCTGCCCTCCAGTCCATGTTACACACATACACCCAACTAGAACCTTCCGGTCTTCAGAAAGGACACTTTTAAATGTAGCTAAACCCAACAAAAAACAGGACAATGGCTATATTCCTACAACATTTCCAAAATATGGAATAGCCTCCCCTCATACATCACTCAACTTGACTCCCTAATACCCTTTAAAGCTGCACTAAAACCCCACTATTTAAATAATCCCAGCTGTACCTATGAAATACAGTGTAGGCCCTCTTAACTTCACACACTTAACTACTCAGATCTGACTCTAACATATGACTGTTTTTCCTACCTACGATATGTGCAAGTTACTGATGATTATGATTACTTTCTTGTGATTGAAAGTATGTTTATTATGTATCCAGACAGTCTGATAATTATGTATTAACTATATACTGTACCATTATTCCCCACACTATGCTAATGTATGTATATCTCTTTCACTTTGCATTTGTTCTGTACAATATTTGATTACCCGTGGAGCTTTTCTCCCCGGGTCTCCACTGAAAATGGGTTTCTGACCCAGTGGACCTTTCCCGGACAAAGAATGCCAATAAATAAATAAATACATAACTAAATAAATAAATAACTTATGTTACATGGATACCAGCATATCAATGTATAGAGAGGTATGAAGACATTAGAAGAGGCAAGTGATAATAGTTGCAAGAAATGAATTTATCTAGCTAGTTGTTGGGTAAAGTAGTTTATTTTTGCACTCTAGCAAGCTCTTTTCTGTGTTTTAATACAAGAGAGCTGAGGATTTCCCTTATAGTGGCAGTGGGTGGTAGCCTGGTATGTATCGTTTGGGGAAATGCATTAGAAATTCCTGCATGTAGTTTTTTTATTAGCCAGAGGGCTTATTAATCAACTTACCTTGCTTTTAGTGCCTTTATAAATTTTGAACAATTGATTGGCTCTTGGCTAATTTCCATGCATTGAAGTAATTTTAGTGAATATTCACACTTTTATAAGCTGTTTAAAATACACTCCTCTTGATATCTTGAATTAATTATTGCCTATCATTGTGCCTTTCCTTATGTTTAAGTTTGTTTGTGGCAGCATTTCAGTATGGATACATTTTTTACTATGCTTTTACATTAGGACTGAGATTATTCATCTAGTGGCAGCAGGTGTTTGCCTAGTCTGTCTGAGTTGGGAAGCACATAAAAGGGCTCTAAGTGTAGTTGTTTTATTGAACAGAGGGCTCAGTAGTCAGTTTTATGTATTTTCAGCGCTGGTATACATTTAGCGCTTTTACACAGAGCTGCTCACCTTGCCATTGCCCGGTATAGATGCAAACATCTAGAAGCAAATGTTCTCTTTAGAACTGCCCATAAAGTGATACCCTGTAAATCAGCAATTATAGGGCAAATAATTTACACAATGACAAGTTTAGAGCGGTTAGATTGCACACTGAGTGGCAATACTTTTAAATTCAGTATTTTCTAGCCTAGTCTGTCTCCAACCCCCCTCCCAAATAAAAAAAATAGCAGCATCCTTAACAGAGTTCTGTTAACTCCCATATACCACACCCTTGTAGCTCACCAATTTAAGGACCAGATAACATGGATATGCAATGTCTTAATTTCTCTGCAGCCAGCCTGGTGGATATGGGTATCTTGAGACAATGTAGCAATTGTCCCATGTTTACTGATAACCACTTAATCCTTAAAGTAACCAACACAGTATACGAGAGGTGTACATACACAGTGTTACTGGAGGCTAAACTCTCACATAGAAGCACCCATCAGGTGTCAAAACCATGCACACAGCAATCCTCACACATAGCACACAGCACATTCATAGATCAACATATGCTGAGAGTTAAATGCAATCTTCCTAAACAACAAAGATCTCCTATAACATCCATCAGCAAAGATTATATTCTGCAATCCCAAAAGAAGTTAGCAAAAGTAACACCTGCCACCATACATACAACCACAATCAGTGGAGCCACAAATACAAAGCCCATAGGGCAAACAAGCACACATTCCAGGACTCTAGTCATAGGAGACTCCATTTTAAGGCATACTGATGCCTCTCTAACCAAGCTGAACAAGGAGAAGATAATGGTTGGTTGCTATGGGGAGCCAGGGTCCACCAACTTACACACGCACTCAAGTCACTGCACCACAGCCAGTATGATTCCATCATAGTCCATATTGGTGTAAATGACCTGACATTTACCTCTGTAGACTATTTGAAGAGAAACATTATAGATCTCTCTAACTATATGTCTCAGGTTGGTATGAGCCTAGCATTGAGTAGCATATTACCTTCACCAAGGATGATGCCACAATACAAAAAAGAAGACTGATTTTAACAAATGGCTGAGTGTCATTCTAAGGGGATCCGCTATTTGTCAGCTTGAAAAAACATGGTTAATAGCCTATGTTGCTTTGCCAAGGATGGTCTGCACCTTTCCCCTGTAGGCTTTTGAATACTGGCTAAAACTTTACCCCAAAGAGCCTTTTTATACAATGCCAAATTGACAAACCTATTGACATAGCAAAATTAACGCAACTGAACATCACGGTGTTATTGCTCAGTGCCGAGACCCTAAATAAAAAGCTAAATTCCTTCCAAGCCCTCCTAATCCTTGAGAAAATAGAAATCTGTGCAGTTACTCAGAACTGGTTTAAAGCTGCATAGAGTACCCTGGCAGTGCAAGATTTCAGTGCCTTCCACGCTTTTAGACCAGTAGCTGCAAAGACAAGGACTAAATGTGGAGGTGTCTAAATATGCATTAATAACAAGCATACCTCTAGGTTGGTTAAACAGGATGACATGGTAGAGTTCCTCCATATATAGGTTACAGTAGGTAAATTCCTGTGCCATATCCTAGCCAGTTATATTTCACCTTCCAGTCCCATGAAACTCATACCACATACTTAAATCTACTGTAGATACTCACCATCCAACCTAACACCTTACTCATGGGGACTTTAATTACCCTTTTATAGACTGGAAATTGTATGAGGCCCAAATTTGCAAGTACAGAGATTCCTGGACTTTGTAAATAAAAACACCCTTAACCAGTTAGTGCATATGCCCACAAGAATTTCCAACATACTGAACCTTGTACTCCTTGTAAAGATCCTTTATCTTTAACTTGTCCCCAGCTGCTGAGTGATCCTGGCTAAATCTGCAAGTACAGAGATTCCTGGACTTTGTAAATAAAAACACCCTTAACCAGTTAGTGCATATGCCCACAAGAGTTTCCAACATACTGAACCTTGTACTCCTTGTAAAGATCCTTTATCTTTAACTTGTCCCCAGCTGCTGAGTGATCCTGGCCCTAGCGTCTTTGGCTGTATAGTACCTAGCTATATAAATTGCTTATGCTGCAGTACTCTCAAAAACCTCCTGCCTGAAGACTAAGGACCCCTTCCAGGTTTCCAGCTGCATCTTCTCACTGCCTCCCAACCAGACACCTTCTCAAAGAGGAAGCAAGAAATAGTACCTAGCTATACAAATTGCTTATGCTGCAGTACTCTCAAAAACCTCCTGCCTGAAGACTAAGGACCCCTTCCAGGTTTCCAGCTGCATCTTCTCACTGCCTCCCAACCAGACACCTTCTCAAAGAGGAAGCAAGAAAGTATGTGCTTGCTTACACCTGACAATTAGTCTGTCTGTATCTAGTTTTTCAGGTGGTTTTACAGTACACTTCCAAGCCAGGATAGCCAGCAGCCTTACCCCTTCCCATCACATAACCTATTTCCTACCATATGCTAGACCAGACTTTACACTTACTAAACACCTGCTGTAGTACATAATTTGTCCACCAGGTGGCACCCATACCCAATCCTACCTCCGTAGGTCTATCCCTCTGACTTACAGTCTAGCTTATTTTACTGCTGCGGTGGCAATCTTGCTAACAATATTACCTGCTTTAGATTCCTAGTTGTACCCCTTTGTTACAAAGTATTTCTCTATCTCTATTTCCCTCATCTCTACTCTATCCCTCAACTATACTTACCTTCAGTAGTCAGTGCTCTGCTGATTGTTTCTATCTGAACTTGTCCTCCTACTCTTGTCTCTTCCGCTTATTCTTATCTATCACTGCTGTTTCCCCTTCCCATCCACTAATATCTTTGCACCTGTCCCCATAACTCTGTGTCCTAGTACTCTTCTTCTGTCTCTGTATTTCTGTTCTCAGTTGGTCTTGCCTTTGAAAGTGTCCTTCGACTTATCCAACTACCTTAGCTATTAGCCCCTCCCCCGTTTGACCTGCTCTTATACCTTTCTCACTCCCCCCCCTCCACCCATCATCCCCTCTAATTCCATAAGTATAGGTAGATCCTCGTGGCGCCATCCTTTATCTTTAACTTGTCCCCAGCTGCTGAGCGATCCTGGCCCTAGCGTCTTTGGCTGTAGTAAGTTATGACCTGCTGAATATTGTTAACTTTAAGACTGTATGCTAGCATTAGTGTAACAAATGTGTTGATTTCAATGCATATGCCTCAGGACAGTTCGATGTGCTTAAGAACTCTTTCTGAGGCATACTGATCTGTTCAAAGGGACTTGCTTTTGTGTTGGATGCTTTGTACTGAGAAGTCGCATTGTTATAGCGTTTCCCACCCTAAAAACTACAGTTTACCTTTTTATCTAGCGACTGCTCAGCTATATAATTAGAATTAATGTATACCCTTTATGTATAGGAAATCGTCTTTTGAACATGCTATTTTTATAACTAGACGTTGTAATCTAACTGCGTTTTCCCTAGATTATAGCCTCCTCCTTATCTGGTATACTTTTAACAGTTAAGAGATTGAGCTGTTTAACCTCATTCCTCTGGATAAGGTACAACCTAGCATTTATCTTGGTTAGCTGTTGTCCTGTTTGTATTCTATCTGTGTTGCACACGTGGAGAGGCAATGTCCATCCTCTTTTCACATTAGAGAGAGCTCTGATTATTAAACTTCTATAGCTAAAGCTTCTCTACATTAACTATATTTGACTATTTTAAGTGTGGAATTTAATGTCTAGCACGGATTACTCGTACCTAGTACGTATTTTACCGCAATCAGTCCCTACCCTTCTCATGAACGCTAGCTTTTGTTTTTGCTCCCAATATCTGGGTGCGTTTACTTTGTGCAGTTTCTAGCACGTGTTTATGAACTCTAGGTAACTGTACTAATTTTAGAAGATAGTTGCCCCCCCTCCTCACCAACGCTAGCTTCTGCTTATGCTACCTATATTTGGGAGCGCCTATTTGAGCTGTCATAGCCCTTTTTATATATTTCTCTAGCTAATGTTAACTGCTAATAGTACTGTATCTTTGTCTCTCTCCTGAAATACCTGACGCGATCGATCATACCAATGCTTTAAAGTGTATAATTCTACTCGTAAGCTGTGCCTGCAACTGAACAACTTATTATGCATTATAATTGACAAGCTATGCTATGCTAGTATTTGTTTTAATATGCTGTTAGTACTGATTATGTTCAGTCTAAATAATAGTTAACAAACTATGCCACTAGTGTTTAAGTTCTTAGCCTAAAGCGCTAGAAATGAGATATATTTGCAGAACCATCCATATCGGAAATAAAGCTTGTTAGCTAGAAGACTTGCCACTTGGTTAAGCTAGAAGGAGATTTTCTTTTGTTGGTTCTGTGTGTAAATATGTATTCCTTATGACTCTTACATAACAATAGATTGTTTGTTCACTATAGCAGCGCTCTTACTGCTCTCCTTTAACAGTTGGGCAATCGTGGAATACGTAGTGTTCTCTTTCCTCTTACTGCACATAGGATATGTTGTTTTACAGCCTTCCCCACTAAAGCTAATTGAAATTGTGTATGGTTGAGAATGCACTGATTGAATTTTTTAACTTTCTGTTTTAGCTTATATAGCCTTCCCCACTAAAGCTTGATGAAATTGTGTAATTGTGAGAATATTCTGATTGAATTTTTAACTTTCTGATGTAGCCTATGCTGAATTACGTTGCCCTACTTGACCAATCCTTTTATTACCTATGTTTGTAAAGTAGGACTCAGATACACATGTGCATTATAAGTGTGCTCACCAGTCATGTGTGTTCTAAACTAAGAGTACCTGCCTTTGATATGAACTGAATATCATATCTATATATCAGCAATTAGATCAGCTAACTGATGTATAAAATGGTTAAACTATGACCTGTTAGACTAAATGTTCCTACCTGTTTTATGCAAAGAAGTACCTAGCCTATAGCCTTGCATTAAGTACCTTTTATTGAAGGATGTTTTGTATGTGGAATTTATTTGCTCAAAGTACCTTGCTTGAACTAATCTTTATTTTTACCTTCTATGTCTTTACACCTTTTCTTTCTTTCCCAGTAGTACCTAGCTATACAAATTGCTTATGCTGCAGTACTCTCAAAAACCTCCTGCCTGAAGACTAAAGACCCCTTCCAGGTTTCCAGCTGCATCTTCTCACTGCCTCCCAACCAGACACCTTCTCAAAGAGGAAGCAAGAAAGTATGTGCTTGCTTACACCTGACAATTAGTCTGCCTGTATCTAGTTTTTCAGGTGGTTTTACAGTACGCTTCCAAGCCAGGATAGCCAGCAGCCGTACCCCTTCCCTATCACATAACCTATTTCCTACCATATGCTAGACCAGACTTTACACTTACTAAACATCTGTTGTAGTACATAATTTGTCCACCAGGTGGCACCCATACCCAATCCTACCTCCATAGGTCTATCCCTCTGACTTACAGTCTAGCTTATTTTACTGCTGCGGTGGCAGTCTTGCTAACAATATTACCTGCTTTAGATTCCTAGTTGTACCCCTTTGTTACAAAGTATTTCTCTATCTCTACTTCCCTCATCTCTACTCTATCCCTCAACTATACTTACCTTCAATAGTCAGTGCTCTGCTGATTGTTTCTATCTGAACTTGTCCTCCTACTCTTGTCTCTTCCCACTGCTCACCTCTGGGCTCACTCCGCTCCCCTACCTTACCCCCAAATCTCACCCACCCCCAGGTGTCCTAGACTTATAATACCAGACCACACCCTCTTCCACAATCCAACAAATAGGATACTCTCTCCGCCCTTATAACTACACCACACCCACACAGCACACATCCTAACACTAGCCCACTCCTTCCACTTAAACCTCTCTTATACTTTAACCTTTTCTCACCTTGCTTAAAATTCCCTTACTTATACACTCATGTCTACCACTTCTAGCTCCACACCAACTAAGCTACTACTTAGCACCATATTCTTATCTGTTTTAACCTCAGCCTATGTCTTAGCCTCTTTTGAACACCAAACTTATTTTCAATATCATTATCCCACCAAACAAACAGCTACACATAGCCACACTTTCATCCATTATAATTTAAATATCTTATCCACACCTACATACTTACCAGTAAAGTACCACAGACTGGCACACATTAAATACAATAGCCTATTACCTAAGAAAGCTCAGTATCAAACTAATAACTTACATTATATTTTGCTTAAACTAAAAAAGAATTCCTTACAAGATGGAGACATCCATCCCAATCCAGGCCCAGCCAATATCCTTTCTACTGAATCTATAACCATTAAGCCCTCTATCCCACACACCCAAAACAAACACCCACATTCACTCCTTATAGCACACCTCAATATACAGAGTGCTAATAACAAAGTTGCCCATCTCCATGCTCTCTTGGATGTACACTCCTTTGACATTCTATGTTTAACAGAGACATGGCTAAAACCAGCAACCCAGGATAATCAAATCCTCCCATCAGGATACAATATACTACGACTAGACCATTCAAAGAGAAAGGGAGGGGGAGTAGCAATTCTTTTCAAGGATGGATTACAAGTCACTTCTCTACCTTATAACCCGCCAAAAGACAGTAATGCTGAAGTTCTTATTTCTAAAGTACAACTTAATTCTAATAAATCCTTGTACATCTTTTGCATCTACCTACCTCCTGGAAACAATGTATCTAAACTTGAAGATATACTTAATTGGGTATCATCAACCTTCCCACAAGAAACTATAATCCTTGGTGATTTCAATATTGACTGGAGATGCATTGGTACTGACCATCCTACTTCTCACATTAACCTTCATGGTTTCTCACAGACCATCACCTCCCCAACTAGAATTAACAAACCTACCAATAAAGAGAGCACCTTGGACTGAATCCTTATTAATAACTACCACCAACCCTACAAAGTAGGTGTCTTCCCTGATGATGTAAGTGACCACTCTTTGACCTACATAATCAGGCAAAAGAATGATATCCCACACCAAGCATCATATAGGACAATACGGTCAAACAAACAGTTTAACCAAAGGTTATTCCAAACTGAACTTAGCTCCTGTGATTGGTATCCTCTAAAACCCCTCCCTCTTCAAGAGGCTGTTAAACACTTTAACTCTACCTTCTTAAATATCCTTGACCAATATGCACCAAAGCGTACTATCAGAACTAGGTCAAAACCAGCCCCATGGCTCACTAAAGACACCAGGCAAAAAATGTTACTTAGAAATAAAGCCTGGACTAGGTGGAGGACTACAAAAAACATAACAGATCAACAAATATTTAAACAAATGAGAAATATGACAAAAAAGCTATACTTTCAGACAAAAAAAACTTTTACTGTAAAATGCAACAAACACACCTAAACAATCCTCAGAAATTCTGGGCAAGTATCAATAGTCTATTACTCCCAGGTCACTGCAGCACACCATCCCCAACTGGTGCTAATCAAGAAACTCCCAACCAAACTGCTAATGCCTTTAATAACTTTTTTACCGAAGCCATCCAATCTCTAGCCAGCCAGCTAAATCCTGACAGCTCTAGCCTCCCAAACCCCATTTCTAGCTCTCTTCCTACCTTCATATTTCAACCCATCTCTACTCATTTCATCTACAAACTCATTCTAAAACGTAAGCCTTGTATGCCTTCTGCTGACCAGATTCCAGCACAATATCTGCAAAAAGCAGCTAAAGCAGTAGCTTATCCAATATCAATCCTAATAAATAGAACCATTAATGAGGGAACCATCCCAATCATCTGGAAAATCTCACACATTATCCCCCTACATAAAGGTGGTAACTCCAATGAATATTCCAGCTATTGACCTATAGCCCTACTATCCCCTTTAGCAAAAATAATGGAAAAATGTATTCATCATCAGCTTCTGGACCACCTACAACACAACTTACTAGCACAAAGCCAACATGGCTTCAGATCATACCATAGTACCACTATAGCCCTCTTATCCTTCACTGACACCATTAACAGAAATCTCAGTAATAATGTTCTCTCTTCAGCTCTATTTATTGATTTATCAAAAGCTTTTGATATGGTTAACCACACATTGCTTATAAACATTCTTAAATCACTTTCACTCGATACTCTAGCTGTACAATCATTCAGCTCCTACCTAAGCAACCGACAGCAAGCTGTTATGTGGGAAAATAATCTATCATCCCACCTGCCAGTTACACTAGGCGTTTCCCAGGGCTCCATTCTAGGTCCTCTATTATTCTCTATTTTTATTAATGATCTCTGTAAAGCTACTCCTCATGCAACCTGTATACAATATGCAGATGATTCTACAATAATCTGCACAGCCAAATCTTCATCAGAACTACAGTCCCTAACTCAGGAAATGTTTAACACAGTAGACTCATGGTTCTTAAAACGATGCCTCCTCCTGAATCCTAAAAAAACTAATCTCCTGCTTTTTACCCCTACCCGGAAGCATTTACCTTTAGATTTCTCTGTTACTTCTAACAATGGTACCGTCATATCCCCTGATGCTACCACCAAGCTCCTAGGAATTACTATAGACAACAACCTCAACTTCGACTCCCATATTAATAACACTATAAAAACAGTCAACAGAAAAATGGGCTCCCTATATAGAGTCAAATCCTTCCTCACTCCTATAGCAAGATCTATTATTGCCCACTCCCATCTAATCTCAACACTACTTTATGCATCACCAATCTATACTAATCTGTCAAAACATAATTGTTTCAAACTACCTACATCCTATAACAATATTGCAAGATTTGCCACTGGTAATCCCTATAGAACCCATCACTGTCAGAATCTAAAACAACTAAGATGGCTTGAGCTACAAAATCAGCTTCAATATAGTCAACTTATCATTGCACATAAGATCCTCTACCACCCAAATAATATTCCGACACTTTCAAACATCATTACCCCCTATAAAAATCTTACTAATTTACGATCATCAAATAAATTGTTAGTTAACATTAGTAAGTCAAACAACTTGGCAGGTGACTCTCTGTTCTCAAACACTACTGGGAAAAACTGGAATCTTCTACCTACTGTCCTAACTTCTCTTCCTTCTCTACCCCTCTTCAAACAAAAACTGAAAATATTCCTCAGAACAAAATGGCTATGCCCTTGCAACAACCCTGACTAGCTGATTAACTCTACTAATTTTCCCTCTACTTTCCCTCTTGACACCTTTGTTCTTATTTCATTTGTAAGTAGAACTGTTTACTTGTAAGCTATGATTGACTCTTTATAAATGTTGTATCCTATAATTTTGTAAATAGTACTCTTTTTTTAAACCATTGTCTTTGATGTATTGTAATTAGTTACTTACCAGTGTGTTTGATATTTTTGTAAATAATTACTAACCAGTGTGTACCAAAATGTATTTCAATATTTTTTTCTTTATGTAAACTTTATTTTATTCTACACTATTTTACTTTTTTTTATTTGTTATTGTCCTGGAGCTTTTCTCCCCAGGCCTCTACTGAAAATGGACATATATCCAGTTAGACTAGCCCAGTCAACAAATGTAAAATAAATAAATAAATAAATAAATTGTACTCACAAATATGGAAGAACACTGCACCACTGCCAATGTAACATCCTCATTGGTAAGATCTGGTCATAAGCTGTCTTCTTAGAAATCAAAATCAGCTCAATAATCCCAGTAAACCCAGTAACAGTTAGGAATTATTCCAAGGCAAATAACCTTTTATTAAGCAATAGATCGTCAACTTTCAATGTCCCTCCAAATCTAGAGAACACAGCAGCCTATGCATAATTGTTCACAGAAACTCTGTACAGCCATGTCAATGGCTGCATAGAGGTTGCTTTACCTACCAGAAGTAAGCCCAAAACTAACTCCAAAAACAATCCACCCTAGTGGCATCCCCAATTAAACAGGTTATACAACAAAAGGAAAATAATCAAGGATAAAATCAGGAAGTGTAACTCCATAATGATAAGAGCACTCTCATCAAAATAAACAGGAGGTAAGAGGGCTAATTAAGCATAATAAAGCCAATTTGGAGGTCATGATAGCCTACCAGGAAAAAAGACCGCACACAGCAGTGTACTGAAGTGGTGGTTAATGGTGCCACATTCACTGAGACAGGCGATATAGTGATCTTCTGGCTGACAAATTCAATTCCAACTTTACCTCCCCCACTCTCATCCCAGCTACCACCCAAAAAATACCTTCAAATATAATACCTCCAACTATAAATAGAGAGCATATCATGGCCATGCTTGCTAAGGCCAATAACACAGCCTCAATTGTCCTCAATAATATCTCTGGTTCCTCCTGAATAGTTTAAAATATGACCTATCAGGGCCACTGGAGGTACTATTTAACTATAGTCTTAAATCAGGCTTAGTGCCATGAGAATGGAGGACTGCAGTGGTCATCCCTGTTCATAAGGACAGATCCCAGAAACTACAGAACCATTAGTCTAACTAGTCTTATATGCAAATCCATGGAAAGAATTATCATGGAAATAATCAACAAAGACATAGGAGACCTTCAGACACTGGATCCATACTAATCTGGCTTTGTCAAAGGAAGGTTAGGTCTACTGAACCTGGTAGACTTCTTTGAGAAGGTCAGCATGGCAATGGATGAGGGTGAAACAGTGCATACTGCCTACCTTGACCTAGCTAATGCATCTGATACAATGTACACTCAGGGGTGTTAGCAAACTTATGGAATTAGGCATAAACCCCTATATAACATGTTGGATAGTCAGCTGGCTCACAGGTAGGAACCAGGAAGTTAGTATTGGTGAGACCACCTACTCAAAGAGGCCAGTCACCAGTGGAGTCCCTCAAGGCTCAGTGCTGGACCCATTCCTCCTTGGCATCTACTTCTCAGAAGTCAAGACCAATGTCAACAGCCTCTGTCTGACCAAGTTTGAAGATGATTGCAAACTGGGAGCAGTCAAAGAATTCCCCCAAGAACTAACATCTTACAGGAAGGTCTAACACAGACAAATGACTGTTGCCAAAGCCATGGCTTAAAGCTCAATGCCAAGAAATGCATTATAGTAACTTTGGGAAGTCAGCCTCCCCAGAAAATATGTCATCAATAAAACACCCCTAAGAGTTGACCCACTAGCTAGGATCTGGGAATACATGTAGACAGTAACATCTAAAGCATATGACTTATAGGACACATTCGATTTGCATGGCTAGGCTTATAAAGGCCCTAGTGGTTGTTGGCCAACTATACACCTATGAACCTATGAAGAAATATAAACCAATGTCTTACTTAAAAATAGCTCTTTATGTGGCTGCTCTAATGGTTATATTTTTGTGTATTTTTGAAATCATGAAAGTGAAGAAGAATATTATTGATGAAAATTTTAATAACGTTAAAAATAATAGGCTTTCAAATTTTAATCAAGCCACTAGATATAGACCAAAGCTTAAAATATCTGTGCATATAGGGAGGGACATTTGTTGTTTTAAGTTTCACTTTATGATAAAATCATATACACAGAAGTGATTAAGCCACTTTTAATTCTTTGGCATGTTCATAAATTTTCTAGTTGAGTTTTTAATCTTATATAATTGTTGGGCTGGATTGAATAAACCTTACATGGCTCGCTAAAACTGTGTTCATGTTATGGCGTGACACCCACATGATAGCACACTGATTTTATTGAGTAATCAGGTCTACACAATGTGTGGAGCTGCATAAACATGGTAAACATCATGACATGCTAATTACTGCATAAGCACTGAATTCTGTGCAAATCAACAAATTCATGATGGCAAAATTATTTAACAAGCTGTAAAGCAATCATGTACACTTAGTGTAGCCTTTTGCCTTGTACTCCAAAACCTATTAGGATACAGCCACAGAAACTACACTGGAGGGAAAGAAGGCTCAAGTCTATGCTGCTGCTTCTGCTGATAGGCCTCCAGCAAGGAAGAGAAGGGTACTTAGATCCCATTTAATGGTTTATGGTCTATATGAGGTGGAAATAGTAGAATGCTACAAGGTGGATAGAGACACACTCCAGGAACTCTGCAACCTTTGACATCGCCGCCTGAGAGCAAGGGCAAACCAAGGGGAACCAGTACCAGTGGAGACCAAGGTATGTGTAGCACTTAGAATATTAGCTATAGGAATGTCTTAGTGACCCACAGGGGACATGCTGAGAGTGTCACAGGCATCAGGACCCTACACCAATTCCTGAATGCTATGCTACAGCATGCCTTGACTATATATATATATATATATATATATATATATATATATATATATATATATATATATATATATATTCCCCCCTACCCCGAGGACAGAGCTAGAACAGGAGCTGTATCCCATAGTACACTTTCCTGAAGTCTTGGGTGCCACAGAATACATGCACATTAAGGTCAAAGCACCACCCAGGGAACAGGGAAGGATCTCCATCAAAGGAAAGGGGTTCCACTCCATTAACTGCCAGATCATGTGTAATGCTGAGGCAATCATTTTGAATTTTTATGTTGGCAACCTCTGCAGTTGCCATGACTCCCGTATCTGGCACACCTCACTGCTCTACCAGAGTTTTTTCAGGGGCGATGTCCCACAAGTGCATTTACTGGAAGATACAGAGTATGCAGTTGCACTCGAACCATGAATGATGACTCCCATCAGAAATGTACAAACACCAACAGATGAATGCTATAATGAGGCACACAGTCAAACAAGAAATATCATAGAGCTGTTGCAGTCATGGTTTCAGTGCCTAGATACATTGGGGGGGGGGGGGGCTCTGCAGTATGATCCTAGTACTTATGCCAAAATTATCACAGTCTGTGTTATCCTACACAATATCATTGTGAGAAAACAACTACAACAGGAACACCAAGGGTTAGGAGCAAATGTTCCAACCCCACTGGCAAGGTCACCACATCCACACACAGGTGAGGAGTTAGAGGGGGAACCTCCAGCTGCTATGGGTGCAGCTATACATAGGTGTGCACATTATGCCCTTGCCCTGGCCAACAGGCAATAAACAGCACACGTGCTAACCAGCTAAGGGGTATATCTTTCATCCTGTACACATATATACAGTAAAGTTGATGCCAGGCAACACTCACAATCTTTACTTCAACATGGAATGGCTATGTACTGCTAGCATCAGACAGAGCCAGCCCCGAATGACAACAGTTGTAACTGCAGGACTATCAAGGTAAGTGTCAAAGCTGTTATAGAAAAATAAATGTGTAAGAACATGAATGAATGGCAGATACCCACCTAACTGTTACTTGTAAATGTAGTCAATATCTAAGTTATCCAGCAATGCCATCAATATCTGAAATCACTAACATCTATAACATATTCTTATGAAGTTTACCATATTACCTGGCACATGAAAGTGAAATACCCAAAACAGAAAAATCATTCCAAAAAATGAATTTATTCATACACTCCACAAGTGGTGCAATAAGCATGGTTGACAACAGTCTCTTCCCCTTCCAGTACCCTAGCTACATGGTTACCTTTCAGTATAGATTCAGCCCTCTGACCAGTCAGAAGATGAAGTGTGAACCCATTAGAATAGTTGAATGCTAAACTTTTGACTTTGTGTATCAGATAAACATAATGTAGCCTCTATAACACTGTTAAGTGCTAATGGCTTGCAACTGTGTGTGATTACTCTGACTGAAGCAAAACACAGTAATGCACAGACTGAAGTGGGTGTGTCAGTGAGGACACACTTACAAAGTGTGGAACTAGCTGCAGTGAGCTTTTAAACAGAACCAAACACCCCCCATATATATTTCCTTGACATAATAGCACAGTTTCCTTCCTTTGCTTAAAACAGTTGTTGACTGTCTTGTATTTGTATCACACCTTGAAAGAAATATGATAGAATATGCACTAGAGATTGCATGTTTAATAGTAAAGCAGAGATAAGGGAATGATTTCCAGAATACAAAGAGAAGGAAAACTTGAAGTTTGCAAACATATTCATAATGTATGCCCACTCATTCCACTAAATATAGTATGTACACATTTACAATCAACTGAGAATGCCCAACTGTATGAATTATTTATTACTGGGTATGAAATGTTAATAGTTTGTATGCACATTATTTGATTGCTATTGCAAGAATATGTTTGCGGCAAAGAGAGATGACTCACTACAACTGTGTTGTCTAAGTGCAGTAGTCTTATTATTCAAATCCAGAGCTGTCTACTTGTTTAACCTTTGCTGCCCTGGTTTCATCCTTTTTTATTTTATTTTCCTTTTCCCATGCGTGTGACACCTGGCATAGCATAGCACAAGTAAGGTTAGCTGCTTAAAAATGAAAATTAAATTTCAGTTGCCTTACAAAGTGCAAACATGCTTAGCGGCATTGTGTGGCAGTCAGCAATATGGAGGGTAATGACTGCAGAAATTCCACCTGTTACCCGACTCTGTGGCATGAGGTGTAATACGTTGAGTTAAACAAGAGAGAAGATAGATAAAACAAAGTTGGAGTCCCTTCTGAGGAAGGATCATAATGAGTATTTATACAAGTATTATATGTTTGCTATTACATTTTGCATTTGTACATTGCCTACTATGTGCAAACAGGTTCACTACTTAAGGAAAAAGTGAAAAATTTCATTTGGTTTGCCTTCCTTCATGCAAACAGAGTCCGCAGCGAAGCACATCTGTTAGCACTCTGGACAGTACTAAGTGTGGAACATGTATCTGCTACCTAGCTTTTCCTGTGGCCCCAGGTGTAAATGCACAGGTGTTCATGGTCAGAACACAGGTGATACAGGGTTCAAATTTAGTACACTCCCCTTTTTATTAAGGTGTAATTTTTCACAAAGTGTTGATTATAAAGTTAATACTACATACCAATAGCTATATATAGCAGGTTGAGTGACAGAAATATTTCATTACTCTTTGCATATACATACATCATATGTATTATGTGTGTAACTAGTTTAGCATAGCAATGATGATTGTGGAATAAAAAAATCAGATACATATCTCTGATATACACAATAGTTTACTGACAATCATCTACACCCCCTCCCATAATCCAAGTATAAGTGTAAATTAGAATGTATTGTGAGATATGCATCACAAATTCAAACTGTATTACTAAAGTCGTGTAAATTTCTAGTATAGTATCAGACAGTAGTCCTGCATCACACCTGAGAATGCATAAGCAAATAACTTTTAATGTCACATACAAGGTTTAATTGAAGTACAGCAGCAGTCACTATTTAAGCTGTAAGTCAGTAATGGCCAAGGTTGACAAACACATTTTCTGTGGCAATGAGGAACAATCACCTGTGTGGAAATGTATGTGTACTCTCTTACATAGGTTTGAATCCCACATTGTACACATTACTTTTACCACTGCACAAATCCCAAATAAATATGTGCCAAGCCAACCCATTGATCTCTCCAATGTCATGGCTTAAAAGCCAAGTCATTTAGCATTTCAGTGTTGACCAGTAGACAAAATGTGACCAGGTATAGCAGGAGTGGTCTTAGGTCGATTGGTGCCCTAGGCAAAAGGGCTCCATGACACCACCCCACCACCACACCACCTGGTACCCCCATCCTGGTCTACTTACACCAAATAAACACTGAAAAAGTCCCTGCTAGAGCGGTGCCCTAGGCGGCTGCCTAGTTGGCCTATGCCTAAGGCTGGCTATGGGTATAGCAGCACACATGCCATAAATCAATGCCAAATGTCACATTATCCTTGATGTTCCATAAACTACCTTTCTCTTTGTTTGGCAATGTTTCTCTTGGCTAACCATCATGCAAATGCAGCTGTGATGGCTGTGGATGTTTGCACACTGATCATAAAAAGCAATATCACAAATTGTCAGGAAAACATTTCAACTCTTGTTGGAAGCCCTTTGCAGACATTTTTTTGTGGCTTACCTTGAATCACACCCTTCTGATGTCATACCTTTGACAGAAAAAAAATGCTTTTCAGCACAGGGAGGTAGGAAAACCAACCGCTGCAGCTCAGCCTGACAACCCTCCATGGGCTATTACTCCAAGATCCAGTACCTGTAGGACACATCCTGGCAGTACTGCCTCCACAGCCTCTGCACTACCTGGCCCATCCACATCATGTAGTATGTGTCTCTGGTGTCCCTTACCTATTTCCAGTCTTGGTGTCCTCCAACCTTTTGTGTCCATCACCATCCCTGTGTCTGGCTTGTTTGTCCTGTATGTCTGAACCTGCTTCCCCACCTACCCTACCTACCTGACCCTCATATCCCTATGTCCCTTCCTCAACAATAAGTGATGGTTTAATAAAGATGTTTCTTGTTCAAAAAAAGGGGCAGGAAGTGAATAATTTATGTAATGTTGCTTAGGTTATATGATATATAACAGTATATGTGAAGCATAATGTTTGTTAATTTTAACTTGTTAATACAGTTTGATTACTTTTATATAAATGTAAATGTGCCTATGTCACAAGTGATAATTCAATAAAGGTGTTAAAAAAATCATCTCTTTTTGAAACAAAAAAAGGACACCTGTCCTACAAAAAAAAATGTCCCATCCATATCTGCCCATTTCAAATATGTGATATGTGTCTTCTCTACACACTTGATCTGGACCAATTGGCTATGCAAAATTATTGCATTGTTTCCACCCATATGTATTGGGGTGACAGCCCAAATTCATCAAATCTTCTCTACATATGCACATTACTGTGAGATCTATGGTTCTTTCCTAATTCCCTCTTGCAAATTCCTTTTTACTTCCCCTTGGTTCTTCCCCCTGCTTGCCACCCTATTTCACCACATTCCTATCTAGCTCATTTTCACACCTTTATTCTGGTCAGAAAAGAGAATAACACACCACATCATAGACATAGCCAGAAATGGCCCATAATAAAGCCTTCATTTTTTGTCCTCTGTATTTGCACGGAGTTTGGCATTGCACACCAATGTTTTAATACTGATATTATTGCTGTATTTCCCCCTGGTAGTCATTGTATCTCTCTGAGCAATCTTGCTGAGCAGGTTTGCTTGTAAACAAATTTGAATGCATCCTTTTCTGTGTTCATACTGCTCTACACTGTTTCCTTGTGGCAGCACTGTTGCTGGCCACAAAACTGTGCTAGTATACATGCAAGCATAAAACTAAGCATTATCTTTAGACCAAGGTGGTACATCCTAAGATTTGGTATATTTAAACAGAGGGGGTGTGAGAGGTGGAGGGAGGCACAGACTATTGCCATTAAACCTTAACATTATGCTTTATTTTTTATACTGCAATCTGTTATAAATATTTAAAAAATCTTTTTGCTGATTTATATTCAGCATTAGAAGGAAATTTTAAGTGCAATTCAAATTTGTTTACATTTAACAAAGTGATTCCTGCAGTCAGCTAGGATGAGGTAGAACTTCTTTATGTATTTAGTAGTCATTCTGCCATCTCAGCATTCAGGATGCAATTATTTGTGGTGGAATATCTTGACATTGCAAACACACCGTTTTGATTAAGTAAATAACATACACAAAATTCTGAACAGAAAGGCACTATAAACACTGTTTAGAATGATTAATAATATGCAGCTGTTATTGTACAAATTTTAATTACATATTAATGCAGACTTTATCTTCTTTATATTTATTCCTTCATATTCTGTGATTCAAAATTCAAATATCTGATATCCAATAGTTTGGCATTTCTGCAGATAATAACATGTACAGCACTATATTCCCAGTAATGTGCTATTATTTTGTTTTTATTTTTAAAGTTACTCATATGGGTTTGCCTAGAAAATGTGTTAATAAAGTTGTGGAGGTGAAACCTAGTTCTGCTGTGGCCTTTACTTTTGGCTATCTGCAATAAAAGCATTTTCATTATGGAGATGGAACAATTTTCTGTGTGTTCACATACCTATTTCTATATTTCTATGTATGTATACAGAGATGTAAATAGATGTAGTCATGTATGTCTTTTTATAGAAACTCAGCTTATTAAATCTCAACTTATCTAAAGAAACAAATTATCAAAAAAAGCAGTACAAATGTTTTTACTTAGGGGCAAGCCCCCCTGCACCCCCTAATCATTTTAAACTATACAAAAAAAAATTGTTCATTTTTTTTGAGTTTTCCAGGGTTTGATAAATTGATCAATAAGATGAGTTTCTATAAAAATACATACACCAAGATATAGATAGAGATAAAGATACAGATACAGACATAGATATAAATGTAGATATAGATTATGGTAATATAGTCAGCTCACCTCTGATTGACAAACATCTGGTCAATTAACAAAAAATCAAACTGCAAATGATAAAAAAAAACATTAAAAACAAAACAAAACATTTTAAGCAATTATTTTTTACAGGGAGCAAGGTCCCCTTGAATTCCCACATGGGGTGCTGCACACTAAACCCCCTGTTTCAAGATCACACAATACTGAGGAAAGGACATATTTCAAATCACTGGTATTATACTGATATTGACTACCAACGTCAACCAGCTGTTCCTCGACCAAATGGAGTTCGTAGAGCACAAGTCAACTAATCATTGCCCTACTAGTTTAAATAAACACATATCTATCTATCTGTCTGTCTGTCTATCTATCTATCTATCTATCTATCTATCTATCTATCTATCTGTCTATCTATCTATCTATCTATCTGTCTGTCTATCTATCTACCTATCTATTTTTAAAGCAGTCTTTCCAGTTTGCAGTAATCTTAAAGGTAGTACCATTCAGTTTGTAGATTTGTTTTAATGACTATATTAACAGTTACAGCATATGCTTAATTTTTTTGGCATTATTTTTGATCAAGCTCTGTCCTCCAACTCTCATGTGTTAAATTAACACAAAAAGTGTTAAATTAACTCAAAGCCTCCTGCATGCTTGCTTACTTCCTTAAACAAGAAGCCAAGAGAGCCTTAGCTCTATATGTCCTTATCCCCACAGTTGAATTTTCTCCAAGCTGAAACCACAATACTTCTGTACTCCAGAAAACTGAAAACATAATACTCTGATTTATCCATCTGTCTCCTAGGCAGGAACATCATTGTATCACCATAGGGAAAATCTAGCTGGCTCCCTTTGAGTCTCAGATCTGACTTCCTCTTAAATACATTAACTTTTAAACTGCTACAAGAATCATATTTTTCACCATTAAGCTGTAAAGACTCATCACACCATTCACTCTCTTAAACATTACAACACCTTACCAATGGTTAGGGACCTATTCATACTCACTGTCGGTAAAACATCTTCTTTCAGTTTTGGTTTTTATTTATCCTTTGTTGACCAGGTTAGTCTCATTAGGCTAGTAGTTTATTTTCATGGGACACCCAAAGTGGTATTTATACTATTTGGCTAGGGCATCGGAGAAATTCCTCTGCTTTTTTCAATAGGTGCCACATCCTTCTGAGCTACTACCAACTCACGCAGATAGCACTTCAGTGTAATATCTCATGTGAAGGACAACACACACAGGAGTGTAGCACCACCCCATGCTTATGCCTTACCAGTTATCAATTTGCTTGGTGTGGGAAAAGAACCCATAGCTTTCTGCACTGAAGGCAAGTAGACTGGTTACCTGTTGCACCACTGACACTGTAAATCAGTACTCTGTGCATGAAAATCTCTGTATAAAGACATTAGGAAAATTATTAATCAAAGGACAAGCCAGAATCATCTTACAAAACAACTTATAAATGAAGCCAAATGTACCTGCTTTATAGTTAACTTTCTAGATAGAATCACGTGAGCTAATTCTTACTCTTGCTGCTCCTTGCAGGTCCCACTGGATAGTCCACCCTACTAAGTCTAACTTAACCTAGTATAATAAACAACTCTAGTAATCATAACATTCTGTAGTCTTGCTTAATTGTATAATATACAAATACTTTTGTTCTTGTTATGTTCTGTATAGCTAAATAATAATTTGTTTAGTTAGTGACCTTGAAATATATGTCAGCCTGTTACCATACATTTCCATTCATGTTAAATTGCTTGAAAATTGCATGAGATGTGCTCCTGTTGTATGTCTTGCTTTATAGCCTAGGAAGTAACTAATAGGGTCTTCAGGGCAACTCATTCACCTGGGTAACAAATACAAATAAATAAATAGTCTGAACTAATGGTAACATGACAATTGCCATTGAAAAAAATGGCACATGCTTTTGTTGAAAAACTAGTCAGAGAGCAGATGTCCAGGAGATTTTCCATTTGTGACTCTCTCAGGTGAGAGAAAAAAAGAGAACACTAACAATGCTTTATATAGGCACATCCAACAGAACAATGCAAGTCACATTTTTAGGTTTGCAATTATGGACAAGGTGCACTTTAACCCTAGGGGTGGCAATGTCAAGCTTTTACTTGAAGAAAAAGAAGTAATTTGGCAACTCAAGTTAAATGCTAGTTACCCCCGGGTATTAATGACCATATATCTTTGATACCCATTTTAAAGTCTAGGGCATGATAAGTTTTGCCCCCAGATTGATTTCACATATAAATATATATATGTTATTGATTATTAATTTTAGTACATCAGTTTTACTACATTTTTATAGATAGTTTTGTATGTGGAGGAACAAGATATTTGTCTTAGATTTTATATTATATATATTATATTATTCTTAAATTGTAAAAGTCTCTTTCGTAATTAATATTTATAAATTTTAGAATTATTTATTCATAGTTTACTTGGGTATGCATTTTTTTAGTTACGTAATCATATTTATACATACAAAAATTAGGTTTGTAGCTGGTTGATGTAGTACTTTTACCATTGTTGCATAATTTCCTGATTTATGTGTTCAGTTCCTGAGCCTATAAAAAGGCAATGTATCATCGTTTCAATAAATCTGATGAAGTCCAGTTAATCTGGATGAAAGCGCTCATTCATATGTGTGTTTTTTGAATAAAGAAGAAATTTTACTACTTTTACTGGAAGTCTTTATGGTCTACATCCATTGCCCAGATTGCCTGGTTTCTTGTGTATTATTGGCTGTTTTTAGTTTGTTTTTGGGCATTGTTTAAAGACTTTTCATCTTCAAAACTGTATAATTCAACAGATGAGGAGTTGAAAGCACAACTGCAAGTGGTTAAACTTTCTCAGATAATATAAGAATGTAATTTGGTCTTTATAAATGTGCAAAAGCAACATTAAAACAGGAAAGCTGCAGCACCAAAAAAATATCAGTCTGGTACAGGAATGTGATATACAGGAACTTGTGCATGAGGGAGTGCATAAATATTTGGGAATTGTTGAGGAATCAGAAATAAAACATGAATGAATGTGAATAAAACTCAGGTGGAATACTTCAGAAGACTAAAACTAATACTGAAAACTGCCTTGACACCTAGAAATAAAATCCAGGCTATACACTAATATGCTCTTCCTGTTCTGACTTACAGTTTTGGAGTTATTGACTTGCCCCAAAAGGTATTGGATCAGTTGGACAAAAAACAAGAAAAATGCTTCATGCTTATCAAACAATGTATAAAAATCAGTGTATACCAAGATTATGTATTCCTTGCCGTGAAAGAAGTGAGGCCTCCTCAAAATTGATTGCATGTATAAATCTGCTGTCATGGGGCTGTACACATCTGCTGACCTTACCAGACACAAACATAGTGAAACTTTTAAAACATGAGGAGAAGTCTAAGATGATTTCTCTGATTAGTTTAGCAGAAGTGTTTCAGTGTCAAGTGGGAATGGAAATCAAACCAGGAGTAGTAAAAAATCAGACAACAACTGAATGCGCCAAAAACAAAAGAAAGAATATAAGAAGGATCAGATGAGAATGAAAAAAAATATGGAAAAGGCATACATATTCTGGCAAGTACAGAAATCTTCCGGCGCAACCTCATGGCAATCAGGATTTGACGCAAGAATGGTTAAAGAGAAGTGAACTGAAACCAAAAGATTAAAGGTTAATAATTGTGACCCAGGATATAGTGAACCATGTACATGCTGGTTTACAAAATGCATCGAACATGTGGGATAAACAGACAAATGCAGGTTCTGTAAACAATCATACATCTTGCTGCTGGGTGTGATACACTCATGGCAGAGGGCCATTATACAGAAAGGCACAATAAAGTTGCAAGATTGTTGCATTGGGGATTGTGCAAACACTACAGTTTTGAAGTAGTTGAGAAGCACTGGCAACATGACCCACAAAGCATTGCAAAAACAATGAAGTTTATAGCACATGGGATCACCCATTGCTGACCATTCAAAAATAAGAAATGAGAAAACTGGATATATTTGTTGTTGTTTGTCTTTTGGCTTTTCCTGGTTAGGGGTTGCCACAGCAGAACTCCGGTCTGCTAAGGATTGGCAGTTGTTTTTTATGGTGTGAGTTGCCAGCCCGACGCCCAACCTTCAACAAAGGCATGCCCATTCAATGCATGTCTTTCGAATGCCCAATCAACCGCAGGGAGGACATGCAGACTCTACACAGAAGGCACTCCCAACCTAAGCCGAGAATTGAACGGGAGAACCTCTTGCTGTGAGGCAACAATGCTACCGTTGCACCACCGCGGAAGTACATAAAACTGGATATAGTAGTCCATGAAAATAAGACAAACGTATCATTGACTTTTGAAATTGCTTCATCCAGTGATTATAGTGTCTTATGTACTTAGAACACAAAGTAATAAAATATCAGGATTTGCAGGCAGAAATGAGAGCAATGTGATAGAAAGATACCCAGACAGATCCAATAGTAGTAGGAATAATGGGACTAATAAAAAGAATTTACAGTCACACTTAGATATGCTACCAATACACGCAACTCTCTATGAAATACAGAAGGAGTAATTTCTGGGCAAAATCACTTTAGAAGAGAAATAAATCAGGTCTGCTGGAAGAAAATATAATATTTATACTAAAATATACTATAAATATAATATTTGCCAAGATACCTCTTTCTAAGCTAATTTATAAATTATAACTTATAATTTAGCTGGCCTTAATTTAAGAACTGGGACTTTAGAGATCTGTTTGTTCAAATCAGGTTCAGTACTGGCCCCTAATAACAGTTACCAATATAACTCTCTATATTATATTCTATTTTCCCATTGTTCTCCCCTTGGATCTCTAGGTATCAGTTCAAGAACAAAGAAATTAAAGTGTCCTTTATTACAAATTCTAATGTGCCTCAAGATTTTACTGTATTGTATTTTATAACTTATGGATATGGTGTTTGTAAAATTTCTATGAATTTTGATGGAGTTTCACTATTTTAATGGCCATTAATATATCTTTAAAATAAGGTGTGACGAGATTTAATTAGATCTACTTATTCCAATTAGTTTAATTCAATTTTTATTAATGTTATTATTGAGCAACCAATCATTTGGGTTTGTATTTAATTTGTATTGTAACATTTGTTTGTGTAAATTTAGTTCTAAATAAGTCCTATTTGAATTTTGGATGAAAGCGCTCAACTCTATTAAAGGTACTTATACTTATCACAGTCCTCATTTCATTTTGTTTTTACTGGCTGTGGGATATTGACAGATTGACTGTAGTTTGGGAGAGGACATGGTTGTGAGGTTCACTTGCTGGCTGTTTTTTATGTTTTCCACTGCAGGAATTACTTTTTGGTGTTATAAACACTCTCCAGTCTACATCATGGGATATGTCATACATTCTGAGCTGGACTTTGAACCCAGATTAGTGGGATTATTCACAGTCTTTTACTATTATGTACATTGCCCCAACTGCTGGTATGGTGGTACCTTCTAGTAGTATTGGTGTAGGTGGTGATTGTGTTCACCACCAGGAATGGCCACGGATGGTGTGTGTGACACAATAGAATCTGGCCTTGGTGCCCCCATCAGCCATCTGGAGAGGATGCTCATTAAAAAAGAGACTCCAATATCAAGCAGTCTCATAGAGAACAGAGGAAGGAGAAAGTGATGACAATTCAGAGGGTGAGGACTAGATTATCACTGTTCCTACCACTGAATCTGTGAAAAACAGTACTTCAGAGCATTAGGAACACATGCACATCTACATCATACAAGTGACGTCTCAATGTGACCATGTGAAGAAGGGTGCAAATTAAAACATTCGGATGTCATTGTAGACCTATAGAATGGCATGGGAGCTTCCAATGCAGGGTTCAGCAGCACTAAATATCCGCAAACCATACTGTATACATACAATTTGTGTACACTCCCATAACTCTGCTATAGACTAACAGTTACAAATACATTCCCAGTGGATATGGTCACGATCTGTCCATATCCACAGTTGATTGTGGAATGTGGAAATGTGACCACTCATCTGCTTATGGTTGGAATCCAACCTGTGCCCTCTATCTCACTACATGTTCATGTGCTGATAAGTTCTAACTGTAATCTCTGTGTAATATAGCATAAAATAGCAGAAACAGGGAAATCTGCCCATCCCAGAACAATGTTAGCCTCAATTTGTGACTGTAGAAACACAAGTAGCTGACCTTATGAAAGCTTACCTTAATGGTATGTAGTGTGAGGAAAGTATACCTTACAGTGTAAGTACCTCAGTACACACAGCTCTTAAGTACTAATTGCACCATACATAACTGAGCATAGGATGTTTTGGAATCCTGTCTGCAAATGCCCATATTAGGTCTTAAATCTCTGCACATTAACCGATAGCTTAGCATAAGAGTACACTGTTCAGTACAAATGCACAATAATTGCTTGTATATGATTGCATGTAGAACACATACCTGATGCCCACCAATAGGCTTCTACCAACTTCATTGCACCAGTTTTAAAATGTGATTATGATACATTCACAGATAATTCCCTTGCTACCTGTGAACTGAGTGGTACCTCATTCAGCATTTTTCAAAAGGCATTTTTCTACATGTATGTATCAACTTCCTTTAAGTTGTCAACCTAGAGGTGATTGTGACATGCCAGAAGGATCCACTAGGTGGACAAAGAGATGATGCAGATGCTGGCCATGGATGTCCAACATGAGCTGAGGCTGTGGACACACCAGAGGACGTTCACTCAGATCAACATATAGAATTGGATTGCCAGGGAGTCTCCAGACAGACTGGGACCTTCAGGACTGATGTACAGGGCCACCATCATTACAGTGACCTCCATTATAGGGAATTGGAGCAACTGCTGGAGAAGTTTGCCGAGGTTTGCTGACAGCCCCCAGATCCCTGTGGTAAGTGATATATTTCACACCCTAACACCTTTTCTCTACACTTTGCAGTTATTAAACACTATTGTGCAGTAACAAATTGTGCTTCCTGACTATTCCTGGTATATTCAGGCAAATATAATTAAATATACAGAGGCAGTGTATTGAAAATCACCCAGATTTCTAATGCTATGACTACTTTTAGTGATACGGTTCTTCAGCTGTGTCACCATCAGTAAGTGTGTCGTACTGCAGAAGAAACTTAACTATTACACCATTAATGGCCATACAACTGTGCATTTCACAGTTACCCATAGATAAATGAGAGACAAATTGCAGGCGTGCATTAATTTATAGCAAACTATTCCTGCAATTATGACTGTATGTGAGGTTTAATATTTTAATATATTGATACGTACTTAGAGTAACTAGTAGGGCCTAGCAAAGGTTGCATTGCAGAGTAGAACAACTGGTTAATCAACAAAGTAATAGAATGTGAAGATGTGTGAGCATGTATTCAAAACTCACATAAATATTTTTTGTATTCTCTTACATATGCAATGCTTTCTTGCAGTAATTTAAGTATATTTAGATGCTTAAACATGCATTAGTTTCACTGTGTATTAATACCTACAGCTAGTTGACTGCAGATAACCAAGCATTTATACATTATCTGCAAGACTCCAAGACTATTCCTTGTTTTTCGTTTAGTGCAAAGAATACCAATGAACTTCAATTGCATCCATTGCAGAAACACTTAACTGCATAGCCTCATGGTTAAGCATGTATCTATGAATATGAAGACACACTAACCTCTTTCTATATTAGAGAAATGTGAGCAATGCAGGTCAAAATGCATTTTCAAAAACAGGATAATGCAATTATACTTGTCTTACAGTAAGTGTGCATATGGAATCATGAAAACTCAGTATAGCAGGGGAGGTAGCAGAAGAGATACAGGCACTCAATGTGTTGTTGGTCATGGGGTACATGTGGGTTCTATTCTCTGATCTGTCTTTTTTAATTCTGTTACTGTCTAAGGACATCCCTCAGTTATGTCCTACATTTCTACTGGATATGTGCAAAACAAAATTTCTTTATAAACTTCTGTGTGGTATATCAAGTAGTCCATGCATGCCATGAAAGACTAAGCACTTCATTGGCACAACCATGCAATGTGCAATGAGCGAATGCAGGGACTGGGAGGAGGGTATGACTTCTGTCATACCTCTCAACTGTCCAGATTTTTGCCTCATATTTTTGACTGTTCCTCATAAAATTTGTGGTTTTCAGGAAAATAACTGGGAAATCATTCAGCACTGAAGTTAGAAAATAAAGACCAACATTTGAGTTTCAGACTTACACTTTTCAGAAAATTCATGTTAATGCGAAAATTGTTATTCTATCAACTTTCTATGTTTGTAAGATCAATATCTAAAAATGTCCCTATTTTTAAGTCTACTCCCCCCCCCCATTATTTATGACTTTGTCCATATTTCTTGCTCTACGTGTTTGAGAGGTATGGCTTCTGTTTTTTTTTTTTTTTTTTTTGCGGTCATTGTTGCTCCTTCAATATTAATGGATCTTCAATGTTTCTATGTACGAGAGTTTATGCAGGTGATGTAAGTAATTGCAAAAGTTAATACATGCTTCTCATAATGCAACACCAAGTGCATATTTGAAGTGTTACTGTTATATTTAACTTCTGTGATGACCTCATGTTTATAATTTCCCTTGTAGGTAGTAATGTAAGATTAATCTTTGTGAGACAGCCTACTTGATAGTTATCGATGCTATACCTCTCCCTGGAGCTGTGTCTGTATTACAGATAACCTGTGTGCTTTTACTGGCTTGGTTCATAGGTGTTTGCTAGGCTAAAAAACACAAGGGCCTTGTTAAGCTTAGCCATGCATCCCAAATCTCTGACAAGTTCTTGTTCTTGTAAGCAGCGGCTTGGAAGATGAAACATTTACAAACAGTGGGCTGGGAAATTAACCATTTACAGGCTGCCTGTGTCCATAAGAGACATAAGTGCTAAACTAGGAATGAATTTCCTGTTCCCCATCCAATTCTCCAAGTTACACTGGAATTGGGTTAGGGAGGATCTCTGCTTCACATGAATGGGGAGCCTGTTCCAGAGAAGGGGGTAGTTTCTGGGATACATATCTGAATCTCCAACAGGTCCTATTTATATCACAGGCAAGGTTTAAGTCTTTGGAACAGGTGACTCTGGTGCTGTTTGTTTTATGGGTATGCATGAGGTCCATCAAAGTGGGGTCTGACTCAACAGTCTGTAGGAGACAGACTACAGGGATAGGACCTTGAGGCGGTCTGCATAGGACATGTTACTTACACCCTGTATTCTTTTAGTGAGGAACCTCTGTGGACATTACAATTATTGGATATGCCTGATTAGGTACATACCAAAGGGGGCATTGTACTCAATGATAGCTCTGATGAATGCTGAATACAGTGGAACAATGACCTCCTTTGACCCAGATACCATACCTTTGTTTATAAGTTGCACAACATAAAATGATTTCCTCACTACTGTAGATACATGATGGTCAAAGGCTAGAGTGCTGTCTTCTATGTGTGTCCTCAAGTGCCTAACTACTGGGTCAACTCTTAGGGGAGTATTGTTAATAAGATATTTACCAGGGATGGATGACTTCCCAAATTATACCATTATGCATTTCTTGGCATTTACTTTTAGTATTTGGCTCGACACCAGTCTTTGAAAGGGTCAGCCCTTCCTGGAGAACATTTGTGTTGGTGGGGGATTCAACTACAGCTCCTAATTTGCAATCATCTGCAAATTTAGTCAGCCAGAGGCCATTGACATTGGCCTTGACTTCAGTGAAGTAAATGTAAAAAAGGAGTGGTTCTGGGACCAATCCCTGAGGGATTCCACTTGTTTGACCTCTTTGCAGAGGTGAACACTCCAATTCTAACTTCCTGGGTTCTGTATGTGAGTCAGCACACTATCCACTGGGGGACATAAGGGTTTTTTCTAACCTTTTGAGTTTGCCAACAATGCCTGAGTGGGGTATTGTGCCAAATTGCCTTGGCCAGGTCAAGGTATGCAGTGTGAACCATTTTACCCTCATCCATTGCTTTCGTACCATTCTCAAAGAAGTCTACCAGGTTGATAGGCATGACCTGCCCTTGATGAAACCAAATTGAGTTGGGTCCACTGTCTGGAGATTTCTTATGTCATTATTGATAATTTCCATGATAATTCTTTCTATTGCTTTGCATATGAGACAAGTAAGACTTATGGGTCTATAGTTTCCAAAGTCTGTAGATGGACCACCTTTGTGCAGAGGGATGACTGTTGCTGCTCTCCAGTCATGAGGCATCAAGCCTGTTTGGAGGCTACAGTTAAATAGCAATTTCATAGTGTCTGATAGGTCATGTCTAAAGCTATTTAGAAGGCATCTTGGAATATTGTCTGGGCCAACTGATGAGTGTTCTTGGCCTTAGAGAGAGCATTAAGGACCTGCTCCCTAGTGATAGTAGGGGGAGTTATATTTAATGGTATTTCCTGAAGGAAGGTTGAGGCAGAGAGAGGTAAATCTGAAGCTGAATCTGCATGGTATTTAAATCTTGCCTATTCAGCTGTTGAGTGAGTGTCTGTCATTTCACCTTGTCAGGGTTGATGGCAGAGGTATATATCATTGTGGTGTGGTTGGGTTCTGCTCTTCTTGCGTCCAAAGGTATTTGTAATACTTAGCAGCAGTTCATATGCTTTTGTACATTACTGTATCAAGCTGCAATGCTGATGTGTGTCCATGCACTGGAGCCTGTATTATCAAGTCCACATTAGCATATGCTGTTTCATGCTGACAGACAAACATGCCTGTGTAACCTGCATGTGTTGTGTGACAAGTAGTTTCATATCCAAATGAGGTTTCAATTATATTTATCTACATATGTTATGTACGTATAACTGAACATGGTTATGGTATATATTGTCAAGATAATGTGTAAAGCTCTGACCCATAGATTCCACTCTGAATGTGATCTTAAGATGCCATCAACATGTACATTACTGACAAAGCAATGTTTCATTACTTTGCATAAACATCACTTTACTCCCATGCAGTGTTCAGATGTGCAGACTGGCTTCATTGCACATACACAATCCGGGGTATATCTGCATGTTTTACATGTCAGAGTTACATTTTTCTGTAGTACTGTATTATTGGAACCGCATATGGGGGAATGTGACATTTAAGTGTCAATCTATGGATTGGCCAAGTCTGTTTTTGTGCTGTGTTTCTTACAGCTTGCACAGACTGGAATCATATGAGTTATGGTATTGCTTCCCTTCTGTGTGTGCATATGTGCATGTGCAGGCTATTGTAAGTGATGTCTTGGTATGTTGCATAATGTCTCACTGCTCTATCCTATTACACATTCAGTACACGATAGCACATATAGCATGAGCTGTGTGCCTATCACAACTATACTGTTGGCACAGCATATAGTCTGTGCTGCAACACATCATGTTTGTTCTTCCTTCACTTGACTACAATGTTGTTGGGCCTCTTTCTGAACTTTGAGTATGGATTTGTTGCACATCCCCAAAACAAATAACATTAGAAAAGCACATTCTAAGGACTTAACTTTACTCTGTAACATAAACAGAAAGTGCTAGAGGGGCAGGTATGTGTCTCAAAGATTACCCCTTCTCTAGAACAAGCTTCCCCATCAATGTGAAGCAAAGATCATCTCTAATTATATTCTGTGTAACTTGGAACAGTGAATGGTAAATCACAAATTTACTCCTGGTTTGGCATGAAAGTCCCTAATGGACAAGGACAACCTGTGATCACTTGAAATGTAAAAGCCTATATTGTAACTGTAAAGTTCATTGGGGCTATTGACACTTGTCAGCAATATTGTGGTAAATTCAAGGTAAGCTTGGCTAAGCTTAAAATTGCATTTATTCTGATAGCCTAGTCACCATTAATGAAACTAAGAACCTATGATGTGTGTGTTTTTCTTTAAATAGGTAACAGTAGCACTTGATGAAAGGCTATTGATGCATGTTACTTATCTTTACCTGGTTATGGCTTTTGGCATTACTCTGCTTAACAGTGCAGTTGACACTTCTTTTAAAACTATTTTTCTCAAATAGAAAAGTAGAACATATGCTGTGGATAACCAAACATGCATAGTACTGCAAACTGGATAAAATCATTACTTTAATAAAATATTCCAACATTCTCTGTCTATAAAAATTCGCATCTGGCACAGTAGAAATAATCTCACCTTTGATGTCAGCTAATATATCAAAAATTGACCAGATCATAAGAAGTTATGCCATTATTAATGATCTAGGAACAATGATAAACAAAAATTTAAATTTTGACCAGTGTCCTTCTAACAAAGCCAGAAAAGCATATCTTGTAGACCATTTAATTCTAAAACTGATATTCTGTAATCCATTTCATTTTAAAATTATTATTTATTCACAATCAGTCTGATTAAATGCAGTGTTGTGTTTTTAGCCTCTATATCTTTATATATATATATATATATATATATATATATATATATATATATATATATATATATACACACACACACACACACACACACACACACACACACACACACACACACACACATGGGTCAACTTTGATTCACTGAAAACTCATTTCACTGAATTTCAATAAACCCTCAAAAAAAATCACTGAAAGCACAAATCACTGAAAATTTATTTCACTGAATCACATTTCACAGATAAGTACTGTTGGGCAAATAAAATGTATATGCCATTTTCCCCACTGTAGTGAAATCCTAGTGTTAGTATATAAAGTTAGGGGGGAGTGTGAGGGCCGTAGCCCCCGCCTACTTAGCTTTTATATTTATGAATCTTATTTCACTGAAAGCTAACAATATAAAACCAAAAGTAGGTGGGATGGTGTACCCCCACACCCTCAAATGTGGGGGGACTGTGCCTCCCACCCCCCTAATTATATGTACTAAGTCCAGGATCACACTACACTGAGGGAAAGGGCATATACATTTTATTTGCCCAACAGTACTTACACTCAGTGAAATGTGATTTAGTGAAATGAGTTTCAGTGAATTAAAGTAGACCCATATATATATATATATATATATATATATATATATATATATATATAGTGTGTGTGTGTGTGTGTGTGTATATACATATATATGTATATATATATATATATATATATATATATATATATATATATATATATATATATATATATATATATATACACACACACACACACACACACACACACACACACACACACACACACACACACACACACAGACACACACATACATATATATATATATATATATATATATATAGGTTGGTACTAGGCTATTGGCTCTAAGGTCTGTACAAGCCTAGCCATAACAATTCCCTGGCTATATTTCTTCTCAGAATATTTACTTCCCTGGTCCCCTGTCTAGCAGAGCGACTGACGTGATCTCTGGGGTGAATTTCCTATCTCCCATCCAATCTTCAAGGTTCCTTTTGAAGAGGGCCAAAGAGGTGCTCAGCTTGACATGGCCTTGTATGTTAAGCAGAGATTGCCTCTGAGTAGAGTATAGCTGGAGTTTTTTTAGACGGTCAGCATAGGGCATTTGCTTTTGGCTTGTGATTCTTTTAGTGAGGTATTTCTGTGGCCTTTCTAGTTGTTGCAGATGTCTTGTGAGGTACATACCAAATGGGGCGTTGTACTCTATAACTGGTCTAATGATGGATGAGTACAGTGGGACAATGACCTTCTTTTTTTCTGGATGAAAAGCCCATAGTGATGAGGTGGTGTGCCACATAGAAGGATTTCATGACTGTTGTGGCAATGTGGTTATCAAAGGTGAGACCACTGTCCACCTGTGTCCCTAAGTCCCTTATCACACTTTCGGTGTTTAGTGTACTGCCACTTGTGTGATAATTCATGAGTACATGGTCATTCCCAAAAGGGATAACTATACATTTCTTGGCATTGAGCTTGAGCCCATGGCTCTGGCACCAGGCATCTGTTTCTGTAAGGTCCTTTTGTAGAATATCCACCTCATTTGTGGATTCAATGATAGCTCCCAGTTTGCAGTCATCTGGGAACTTTGTTAGCCAGAGTGTCTTAGTGCTGGTCTGTACTTCATAGATGCCAAACAAGAGCGGTCCCAGGACTGACTCCTGAGGTACTCCACTTGTCACTTGTCGGGAGCTGGATTTGGAGTCGGCTACTTTTACAGTGTGGGTTCTGTCAGTAAGCCAGTTGGCAACCCATTGAGTGATGTAGGGATTAATGCCCGGCTTAGTAAGTTTATCTATGATTCCAGAGTGGGGGATGGTGTCGAAGTCCTTGGTGGGGTCCAGATAGGGTGTGAATCGCCTCACCATCATCCACGGCTCTGGAGACTGATTCAAAGAAGTCAATAAGGTTAAGGAGACAAGATTGGCCCTTTACGGAACCAAACTGGGTGGGGTCCTGTGTTTGAAGGTTGCCAATGTCTTTGTTTATAAGTTCCATGATAATACGTTCTATGGCTTTGCAGATCAGGCTTGTCAGACTGATGGGACGATAGTTCCTGGTAATCAAGTTGGACCCCCCCCTTGTGGAGTGGGATAACTGTAGCTGTGCACCACTCATTGGGCATGAAGCCTGAGGTGAGGCCATGGTTAAACATGACACTTAGGTGAGGTGCCAGTTCATTTTGTAGCCTGGGATGTCGTTTGCTCCCAAGAATGGTTTACCTTTATATCGTCGATCACACATGATCGACCAGCCACTTAATCAACTCATTTAAGTGAACCAAAACTGCAAAAAATTTTAAATGTCGAAAATGTCCACACTTCCACACCAGTGCTACCATGGGTCAAAAAGGGACTTGGTTTTGTTATTCGCTTATGTGGAATTTGACATTGGAGATGTTCACACTTCAGTATTCACAGAAGCCATTTTGCCCATATTGGGATTGACGATGTAAAGGTAAACCCCCAAGAATGCTGTATTCTTAGCTTCAGAGAGTGCATTTTTTACCTGTGTGGCCGTGATTACCAGAATTTGGAAATCTTTTGGTATTGAGATGGGCCCTTTAGGGGATGAGAGGGGGGTGAAGTTGGCACTGAATTGATCTGCCAGGATATTGGCAATATCCTTGAGATCAGTATATTTAATGCCATCCTGTTGTAGCTCACAGCAGATCTAAGCATTGCCATTTAGATTCTTGACATAAGAATAGAATGCCTTGTGGTCGTCCTTGGAATCTTTGGCAATTTTATTTTTGTAACTAGCTTTGCAGGATTTTATGAGGGATCTCAGCTTCTTACTGAGGCTGGTAAGGGAGTATTTTGCATCCTGGTATTTTCCTCTTTTCTGCAACAGTTTCTTCCCGCTGTTGTATAGTTTGTTTTTGGCAGGGGACCACCAGACTGGCTTCCTTTTTTTGGAGGAGTGCATCTTGGTTCTATTTGGAATGGCACGATACATGCATGAGTGGATGTTCTCGTACAGTGCCTTAGTGTAGGATTCAGCAGGCAAATATTCATTTCCTGTCTGCATGGGTGTCTTGAAGTTTGTCACTTCTGACTTGAGTAGCATGCAGTTAGCTTTGGAGAAGGTTTTTATGGAGGTTTCCCTACTGGGGGGGTGGAGGTGGAATGTGGACATCAAGGATGATTAGCTTATGGTCAGACCTGAACAGCAAGGGGGTGACCACTGGTGTGGATCATCGATCTCCCATATTGTAATGACAAGGTCTAGGATATTTAAGCCCCTGATGGGACTATGGATTAGTTGATCCAGGGCATTGGAATTTATGAATTCCAAGAACCATATGACAAAGGTGTTAGTACCTGAGTAGTTTTTGCAATTAATGGAAGGGTAGTTGAAATCACCTGGTATTAGGGTGTTTGGTTGTATTTTAATATTTTCCGGTATGTTTAGAAAGGTGTAGTGAGAATCTTGGGGCATGGTGGGGGATCTGTAGCAAGCTACAATTTGGATTGCAGTCTTACCTAGTGCTAATTGCACCTGTAGAATTTCAGATGCATTGTGTTGGACAACTAGCCTGGAGGTGTGAATATCCTGGGTGAGTATGGACACTCCTCCGCCTTTAGTGTTTCGGTCTTGGTTTGGTGGTCAAAAAGTGTGGTAAGAATTGTAGCCTGGTATTGCAGGGGTATTCTCTGGAGCCTTGAACCAGGTCTCAGTTACTGCACAGATATCGATCATACATATATATATAATATTATTAATTCATCAATTAGTTCATCAGAGTAATGTCAAAAGCCTGTTTGCTTGTGCGATTACATTTAAGATTGCTTGTGGTTGCTTACCTAGCATATAAGTGTATTCATATCTCCTTTACATGCTTAAATTTAGTAATTGGTTTGATGATTCCTACTTAAACCCAGGGCAGTAACTAAGGAGCCTCAATCCTCACCACTGTATCAGGGAAGGGAATGTTACTGAAAACATGGGTAGAAAACACAATTTCCCCTAAGGGTACACTGGGAACCTAGGACTGGGCTATATGCTTCACTCCAGATCCTCAAATGAGTCATTAGACTACCCACTGCATAGCACTGTGTCCCAGTTTTAGGTATATGACACACTTACTCTTAAATATTTGATAATCACACATACAAACACTCTTGGGGAAAGACTGGCACAGATTTACCTGCTATAACCTCTTTCCCATATTACACAGTAATGCTGTCACCAGTCAAAATACCACAACACCATTCAAAAGAGGTGGTCAATTAAATTGGGTAAAATAAATCTTGATATGTAAGGTAGCATTCAATTCAAGCAGTAAGGTTTTTCAGAGTGGCCCTGGTATTATCACAATAAGCATACACATTCTCAGTTTACAAAATGCACTTTTTAAATAACCAGCCGCAATAGAAGGTAGTAAAATATTTAATAAATAAAAATGATTTAAAACATATATACATTGAATGACTGCTTTAAATAAATCGCAGAGTTTCACTCACAGGAATTTACGAAAATAACACTGTAGATAGGTTTCACAATGATTGAAGACAAAATCTAACTATCTAATTGCGGATCACTAACTGTCTAAAAATTAGCTGTCCCTGTCTAATCTAATTAACTTAGCAAGGGAAGATGATACTCTTTCTTCTGTAAGAAAAATAAGAATATATGATCACTCTTCAGGATGTTGTCTGGTTCTCAGCGACTGGAATAGCAAATCCTATTATTTATACTGAACAGTTCTGCAAAACTCTGAGTGATAAATATTAATCTGGGAAAATAAACACTGACTACTGAACAACTGCAAATTCAACTGAACTGCACTCTACTGAATTCAACTGACTCAGAACCTGCTTTTTATAGCAGAATATTTTAAAAGTCACAAACAACTGTTATGAAAATTATACTCTCTCATTTCAGACTTTTGAAAAGTAAACAAAAACAGCTGTTGTGGAGATTCCGTTCCTTTCAGCTCTGGCACATGATGACATCACCTTCAGTTCAGCTGATTGACGCAACCTGTATTCAGAATTCTTTGTAAAAGACATATACATTTGGTCAGCCAGAAGAACACTGTTTGATTGAAACATCTTATACAAATCAAATAAACAATCAAAAAAACATAAACTTATTTACAAAATTATAGTTAGTCATGCTGGCATTTATAACACAGGATAATGTATAATTGTTTAGAAGTGTTTACAATACTGCAGCCAGACATGTTAGCACATATAACAATATCTGATATCATCACATTTCTCTTTCCCCCTTAAAGATTCAAGCTAGATTTTCAAGTGACCCTAGAAAATCAATGCTTGTGAATTATAGGGCTGTCTGAAAATGTGTCAACCCACACCCTCTCTTGAGAATCCCTCTGCATTGGCATTGCTGAAATCTGGAATGGCTAATATAGGAGTTTTCCCAAAGCCTCTTTAAGTTTTTGGAATGCCTGCTCACAATCTGTGATCCACAGTGTCTTATCTGGTTTGTTTTTCCTTGTTAGGTCAGTAAGGGATGCTGCTATTATATTATAGCTGGGCACATATTTCCTATAGTATCCCATTGTCCCTAGGAATGCTCCTAGTAAGATATGATCTGTTAACCTCTCGAAGATTGCAGGGGCATTTGTTTTCCCAAAGGGCATCCATGTAAACTCATATAATCCAAAAGGTGTTACAACAGCTGACTTCTCGCTGGCAATGGGAATCGAGGGCACCTGCCAGTATCCTGTGTTCAGGTCAATAGTAGTCAGACACTTAGCCTCATCCAACAGTTCTAAAACATCATCTATTCTAGGCATGAGGTACACATCTGACTCTGTACAACTGTTTAACTTTCTGCAGTCTACTCAGAATCCTACACTACCATCTCTCCTCAGCACCAACACTACTGGGGAAGCCCAAGGACCACTGGAATCCCAGACCACCTCCAGCTCCAACATCTCCTTTATCTCCTCCTTCAAAGTCTGTTTGAATCACTCAGGCACTTTATAAGGAACTTGCTTGATAGGCCTTTGGGGTCCCTCATCTGCATGTTACTGCACAAGGTTAGTACACCCAGGTTTCCCTGTGAACATGCCCCCAGATTCCTGTAACATTGCTCATAAGTCTTTAACCTGAATAGGAGATAGCCTCTGAGGTGTTGCTACCTCTCCCACAGAAGTGTCAGTCCGAGCCTCACTGAGAAGGTCAGTCATCACATCACCCTCAGACTCCTCCTGCCATCCACTGTGAATACTCAGCACCAGGCATCTCTATTGTGATAGGGTTTTCATTATGTTAACATGATGCAACTCATGTCCCTTCCTTTTGGCTACTATGTTAACCATGTAGTTAACATCACCAACTTTTGCAATCCTAGGCCAATAAAAGTAATGTATTTGCATTTCTTGATATGCTTTATGTCCATATGACCTGTAAAAGGAATGTGATGGGCTATGGCTGGAGGTGCCAGATGGTAGGCTCTGGGCTCTAACAACTGCTGCATTACCTCACCTTCTAGTCCATACCCTATACAATAACCCTTTATTATCTGTAAAAGAAATGTTATGGGCTATGGCTAGAGGTGCCAGATGGTATGTTCTAGGCTCTACCAACTGCCATATTATCTCACATTCTAGCCCTCCCTCAGTGGTCCACTCTCTGTACAGTATCCTTTTATTATCAACAAAAGGAATGCCATGCACTATGGCTAGAGGTGCCAGATGGCAGGCTCCAGGTTCTATCAACTGTCATATTACCTCACCTTTTAGCTTCCTTCAGGTGTCTAGTTTCTGTACAGTACCCCTTTGTTATCTACAAAAGAAATGTCACTGGCTATGGCTAGAAGTGCCAGACGGCAGGCTCTGGACTCTATGAACTTCCATACTATATCACCTTGTAGCCCTCCCGAAGGGGTCCACTCTACATACCAGTATACAAACTCCCTTTTTTCTTGAGCATCAGATGCCTCTTTAGCCACCTCCCTCAAGCCTCGTAAGGTAGGGTCTGAAAGATGTTCCTGTCTCAACTCTACTTTCTTGACCTCTCCTAGCTCCCCTTCCACAGGAAGTGCAGTATCTTCTGTCAGCGGTGCCTCACTGTCAGTCTGGATGCCACCACTCACCTCTGTCCTTGCAGTCACCATGTCCCTGGGAACACCAGTACCTACCAGCAGTTGTGGTTCATCTTCAGGCTCATTGCTACAAGGTAGCTCCCTCTCTGAAGTGACCAGGCCACCAGCCCCAGCTTCAGGTTTAGGATCTGTCTGGGTATCCCCTAGTCTACCAGACCTACATGCCTGTCTCCAAGCTTGACTGCATGTCACTGCATGCATACAAGGCACTAAACTATCAAAATCATTCCCTATTAGGACATCAGCAGGGATATCCTGAAAGACTCATACCTGCTTGTTCCCTTCTCCATCCTCCCAGTCAACATAAACCCTAGCCAGGGTATTTGGAATGGGGTCCCTCCTAGAGCTCTGATTGGTGTGGACTGTCCAAGCAAGTCCTGCTCCTCCTTAACCACTGCAGGCCTCGCAATGGTTATATCAGAAGCCGTGTCTCTCTTAGCAGTGGTCTGTCTTCCATCCAGTAAGATAGTATACAAATGTTGGTGATAATTTAGCACCTCTGTATTTTTAGGCAACTTATTACTGTCATTCTGTCATTCCCACTTGCTGGTTCCCTCACCTTTTGTTTCTCACCTTGCTTCAATGGTCATTTGTATGCTACATGGCCCTTCTGATTACATTTGAAACATCTAATCCCTGATCCCGACCTTGTGCTTGAACTAGTGGCTTCCCTTGCTACTGGTGAACTCTGTTGGAGTCATTTAGGCTGCTCCACATGGGTTTCCTTTTGTCCATGTGCAGCAGTGGGTATCTCTTTCTTATGTATTGGTGTCCTACTTGCCAAGTAGAGAGCTCCTTTTTATCCAAAACTAATTTGCAGAGTTACACTCTTGTTCTGTCAACCAGATCCTCATGTTCTCAGGCAGAGTGCTGAAAGCTTGTTCCCTGACCAAAAGGTATGTCAGTCCTTCATATCTTGTGACCTGACACCCACTCACCCACATGTGAAAGTAAGTACTTAAATCAGCAATGTAATCACATACACTTTCATCTGCCTTGAGACTATGCTCATGAAACTTTTTTTCTATACATTTCAGGAGTTAATTTAAAACAATCTAGTAAAGATTGTTTTACACATTCATAATTCAAACAATTAATATCAGCCAGTTTAGCAATTGCATTAACAGCTATACCATGGAGTAGGGAGGGCAGGAACCATACCCAGAGCCCTTGGTCAGCATAATATTGTTTACATGGCCTCCCAAATATATAAGTAGAACTATCAAAGTCATCTCCTCCCTGTACTGTGGAAAAAGTATACTGACTTTTATGATTTCTGGGGTTTGGTCATTCCCTTTCCCATTACCTCCATGACCCTGTCAAAGGGTTAGAAGCTCATTTTTTTTGCTGTCTCTACCTCTCATTCTCTTCAGCTTCCATCTCCAAATGCCTGGTCTCCAGTTTCTTTTCATGCTGATGCTGCTCCATCTCCAAACATTTGGTTTCCAGTTTAAACTGACACTGCTTTTCCCTTTCCCTTTCTCTTTCCTCTGCCTCCAAATATCTGGCTTCCAGTTCAAACTGACACTCTCTCTCCTCAGCTTCCAGTTCAAGTCTCCTTAACTCCAAACAAATTTTTAAGTCTATGAAAAAAAGGTACACTGTCTCGCAAGGTTGCTTATCCCCAATACCAAACTGGATATCCTCTAAGCTGTTGGTCTGCTCTGTGGTTGTGACTAAGGCTGAGGTCACTGCTTCTTTAGTCAGGTTAGCATGCACCAGTCCTTTGGCTTTACATACCTTAGCCAACTGGTTTCTGGTCAGCTTGCTATAATCCTCTGCTGACATCTTTTGCCCGCTGTCACTGACTAAACTGACTAAAAATAATTAGACCTGTTGAGAAATGAAACTCTTTACATTTATCTTGTGGCTGTTGAGAATGCACACCTCAGTGATAACTACCCATAGGCTACTAAAGCTTAATTAAAATCCCACACCTCTGGCACCAAATAATGTGATGACCCCCTACTTAAACCCAGGACAGTAACTAAGGAGCCTCAATCCTCACCAGTGTTTCAGGAAAGGGAGTATCACTGAAATCAGGGATAGAAAGCACAATGTGCTCGAAGGGTACACTGGGAACAGACTTCAAACCTGGAACTGGGCTATATGCTTCAATTCAGACCCTCAAATGTGTCTTCACACTACTCACTGCAGAGCACTGTGTCCCAGTTCTAGGTATTTGACACACTAACTCTTAAATATTTGATACACACACATACAGACACTCTTGGGAAAGACTGGCCCAGATTTGCCTGCTATGTCCTCTTTCCCAAGATAATGCTGCCACCAGTCAAAATACCACAATACCCATCAAAAGGGGTGTTCAATTTTATTGGGTAAAATAAATATTGATATGTAAGGTAGCATGCAGTCCAAGCAGTAAGGCTTTTTGGAGTGGCCATGGTGTTATCAAACTAAGCATAAAAACTCTCAGGCTACTAAAAGTACTTTCTAAATAACCAGCCTCAATACAAGGTAGTAAAATATTTAATAAATAAAAATGATTTAAAACATATATACACTGAATAACTGATTTCAATAAATCAGAGTTTCACACAAAGGAATTTACAAAAATAAAACTGTAGGATAGGTTTCACACTGATTGAAGAAAAACTCTAACTGTAGATTGATAACTGTCTAAAAATTAACTGTCCCTGTCTAATCTAATTAACTCAGCAAGGCAAGAGGATACTCTTACTTCTGCAAGCAAAATAAGAACATTTGTCCAATCTTCAGGCTGTTGTCCATTTCTCAGTGACTGGAATAGTAAATCCTATTATTTCTGCTGAACAGCTCTTCAAAACTCTGAGTGATAAATACTGAACTGGGAAATAATCACTGACTACAGAACAACTGCAACTGCAACTGAACTACACTCTACTAAATTCAACTGACTCAGAATCTGCTTTTTATAACAAAATCGTTTAAAAGTCATAGACGGCTGTTATGAAAATTCTACTCTCTCATTTCAGACTTTTGAAACATAAACAAAAACAGCTGCTGTGGAGATTCCTTTCCTTTCAGCCCTGGCATACAATGACATCACCTTCAGGTCAGCTGACTGGCATAACCTGCAGTCAGAATTCTTTTTAATAGACGTATATTTTGTCAGCCAGAAGAACACTGTTTGATCCAAGCATCTTACACAGATCAAATAAACAATCAAAAACATACACTTTTTTATAAAATTATAGCTAGTCATGCTGGCATTTATAACACAGGGTAATTTCTAATTATTTACAAGTATTTGCAAAACTGCAGCCAGACATGCTAGCACAGATAACTATATCTGATATACTCACAATCAGCAAAGCTCATAATTTCTTTATGTAGTTTTACTGAATCAATCTATTTTAGGAAATATTTCTTGTTCATGGCAATTTAAAGTAGAAGGATATTATGATTTCCTTCAGATTGTTACATTTTGTAGTCTTGCTACAGCTTGGCTGTTTGGGGATGGGTACTTTCTTCACCCTATGCACATATTTCCATTTAAGCATCATTGGCATTTTACTATGACTTGCATACTCTTTCCTGTATTTTTAAATAATATTATGTAAAGTTGCTGTAAGCAACACACTTTTTAAATTCTGAAAGTAAAACGAAATTGAACAGTGTACTGCCTAGGGAATGGTGGCTAACTGTGATCAGCCATCTTGTACATGCAGTTAGTATTTTAGAAAGAATGTCTTATGCATCTAGCATATTAATAAGTAGTTTGTTGCATAAACAGAGTAATGTACTTTTAAAAGCTATCTGCCTGTAATAAAAATCATTACTACGCTAATAATTACAGCATAGTTAATGTATACATGTACCAATGCAAACATTTTCATATCTGTAGAATATATATATATCTACACACACACACACATATATATATATATATATATATATATATATATATATGTGTATACATTTATATATATATATATATATATATATATATATATATATATATATATATATATATATATATATATATATATATATATATGGATTCGTATCACTTCACATTGGGGGGTGAGGGGGGTGTAGCCTCCCTCCTAGTTGAGTTTTACCAAATAATGTAAAACAAAACCAGACAACAGAAAACCAAATTAAGTGGGGGGCTACACCTGCCACACCCCCCAACTATATATACTAACACCAGGATTGCACTACAGTGAGGAAAAGGACGTATAATCTTTGACTTGCCTTAGAGTACTGCTTCTCAGTGAAATGAGTTTTAGGTGAAATGAACTTTCAGCGAAATGAACTTTAGGTGATTTGGTCTCAGTGAAATGGGTGTCATTGAAATGGTCTTTCAGTGAAGTGATATGAATCCAACTATATATATATATATATATATATATATATATATATATATATATATATATATATGCATACGAGTCTATGACAGATGTTCAAAGTATCAAAACTTTAAAACACCTGTCATATAACCAAAACAGCTGAAACTACAAAGATTTGAATGCACTCTAGTTCAAATCACAAAGATTGGAACATAAACAAAATGTAGTTTTTGCAAGGGGCAAGTCTTGCTACACTTCCCCACACCCCTGGTAATTATATATACCAACTTCAAGAATGGAGTGGAGAAAAAGGCACATTCCCCAGTCTCCATTGTACTGTGATCTTGCACTGAAAAACTTCAGTGCTTGTAATCTGCTGAATTTTGATCAACTGTAACAGCTTTTTTTCCATTTGTAAAGTTGCTGCCTTGATGGGTTAAATGGGCCAGTTTTATTTATGTAAATGTATGTACATATAGCTATTTATTCATACATATGTATTTGTACATGCATGTATCTGTGTGCACACATACTGTATTTAAATATATATGCATTTCTGTTTACAGATATGTTTATGTTTACTTAGACTGTTTTGATTACATATATATATATATATATATATATATATATATATATATATATATATATATATATATACACACACATATATGTGCATTTACATAAACATTTCTTCCTACATTTAACTGCATTTATGCAATTTTATTCTCACATTTTTTGCAACATATTTGCATTATGATGAAAAAATAAAATGTTATAACACTTACTGTAGAACTCTGGCCTTCTTGCCCTAACCTGGTCTACCCACTCAGCCAGATGGTCATGTTTTTCACTTTGCAGGTCATCTTACCTGTGCTGACACTGTGGCCCATATGACAGGTGCTCAGCCAAATCTTGCAGATGTCAAACTTTTACCACTCAGTGCTGGCCACTGCTTTTCATTTTCTCCTGGTGCAAGTCCTGCAAGAGGCAGAACATGATCATTATCTCCTTATCAGACAAGCCTGGAGCTCAGCCTTGTGCCTTCACAGATGTTGCCATCACTTAAAGTGACAGAACAAAAGTGAGGAATGTAACTGCAGGGTTGTGGTTTAGAGCTCTAAGGTGTGACATCACTATAACCAAACCCAACTATCATATAGGGTCATTAGGCATGGAACTGATATTATTGGCAAGTTTGTTTCACCAAAATGCATTGTCACATAGGTATGTACAATTTTTTTAAGGAATATTTATAGATGGTGTTACAGCACGTGAAAATCAGTGACTAATGCATTACTTTTTCATTTGCTTATATATGTAATTGCTTCTGCACAGTAATGCTTTCACCTTTACTTGCACAGTTTACATTAAGGTCATGCACTACTTGGTTATGCAAGCATGCTTTTTGCAGTAGTGCTTCAGGTAATACTTGTATTAATTTTTCACTTCAGTTTATAAATAGTTAAAGTTGGTGCCACTTTGCTTTAATCAAAACAATGGAGTGGTATGAGATGATAAGTTGTGTTCCAAGCAAATAATTAGGCTTCAAGATTCTGTAACCTAAATGTCACAGCTACCACAGGAAACATGTAAAGCATTGGCTAACCAGCACCAATTGTGCACTGCCACAGAGAGTCAGATAGAAATGGTCAGAATACTGGTAGGTATACATGAGGATTTCCGGCACTATATGTAAATTAAAGAGTTTAGGGATAATGCCATTATCACAGTGATCTGAAGTATGGTGGTACACAGAGCAGCCATCTCTGCTTCTGTGTGTATTCTAATTAGGACTTACCGAACTTAAGTAGGAATTAGTGTTGGACGAGGATGAGGACAGGTACTTTCCAGACATGTGGGAGCATCGCACATCAAATGACATGCACTTCTCAGTAAAGCAGTGGGAATACTAGAGGAGACCACACACAACAGAATTCATGCAGGTTGCATAAGCATTCATCTGCAAGTAGCAGAACCTATTTTTTAAATAAATTATAATTTCAGCAGATTCAGTATGTGCATATTTAACTAAAGTCTCTAAGCAAAATATATTCAGAGAAACAGTAAAAAATGTAAATATTCCTAACATAATGCCATTTGAAATCACTGAACAGGGTTCAGTGGACAGTCAACTTTAATGTTTATAAACAGTAATGTTGCTCGTCTTGTCACAGTGTAATAGGTGATTCTTTGTGGGTTCTGTTCAAGCAGTTTTATTATGTACAAACACATTACAGTTATAGCTATTAATTTTAACTTAAATAACTTATATACAAACTAACTATATTCATTCTCACATGCTTAGTCTCTGGCTGCACTCTCAAAAAGGCTATGGGTATAGCACGTGCCTGTTATTTATACATGAACGTTCATCACTTGCTATACTTCTTAAAGACCGATCACACACTATGCTCTACAAGCAATATGATTGCTTTGTAAAAAAAAAATATTTAAAGATAATAGGAAATATTTGATGAACAAAACACCCTTGAGGAATCACAGCATAAAAAAGGTCTGTAACAAAAGGAAGAAAATAAAGATAAAAATAAAATGTGCAACTTCCAGCAAAATAAGATTCGAATCATCAAATTAAACAAGCAACAGAGCAACATAATAAAAACTGCCAAGGCCAACCTTGAGAAAGAAAATAGCCACTGAGGCCAAGGGTAACCACAAAGCCTTCTTCAACTATATCCACAATATCAAGGGCAATACTCAGCAGTGCACTGAGCTAATTGTAAATGGTGCCCCTAGACAGAAGGTGTGGATACAACAAACCTACTAGATGACAAATTCAGCTCAAACTTCACCCCACTCCCAGCCCCTTGATAATCTTACAAGAAATATTGGGAAACATACAACCCAAGCTAACACATAGGACTACATCCTGGAGGTGCTCTCAATGCCCAAAAATATGCCTTCCATGGGCCCTGACAATATCCCAGGATGCATAAAACATGACATTTTTATGTCCCTAACAGCACTTTTCAAACTCATCCTCCAAACTGCTTTTGTACTGGATGAATGCAGGACAGTAACAGTCATACCCCTGCATAAGGGGAGATCATTCACTGATCTAGGCAGTTACCATCCCATATGTCTGACCTGTCTCATATGTAAAGCCATGGAAAGACTTATCATGTAACTATCAATAAGGACATAGGGAATCTCCAAACACTGCACTCATCAAAGTTTGTTTTTGCCAAGGGCAAGTTATGTCTGCTCAACCTAATGGATTTTTTGAAAAACTCACCAAAGCAATGGATAAAGGAAAGACAGTTAACACTGCAAACTTTAATTTGGCCAAAACCTTTGACACTATACCCCATTCTGGCATTGTGAATAAGCTTGCCAAACTAGGAATAAACCCCCTGTCACCCAATGGATTGGAAACTGGCACACTGATAAGCACAAGAAGTCAGGATAGGACTTGCAGAGTCAACAAAAAGACCTGTCACTAGTGGGGTCCCAGAGGGCTTTGCTCTGGTGCCACTCTTATTTGGCATCTTCTTCTCAGAAGTCAAAGCAAATGTCAGTGGCCCATGGCTGACCAAGTTTGCAGACAATTGCAAGCTGAGAGCAGACAGTGAATCCCCCAAGGACTCAATGATTCTACAGGACGGCTTGTTCAAAACAAATAATTGGTGTCAGAGACATGGACTAAAATGAAGGGCCAAATCATGCATTATTGTTTCCTTTGAAAAATCGATTTCCACTTGGAATTATCACATGACAAAATACCCTAAGAGTAGATTGCATAGTCAGAGATTTGGGCACTTACATTGACAGTGATCTACCTTTAGACCAGCACGTGTCCACCATTGTGTGGAAATCTTTCTATATAATGTAAGTCATAAATAAAGAGATATCATCTAGATCCAGATAGGACATTGGCCCACTTTTTTCAGCTCTCATTAGGCCCTTCAAAGAGCACAATATCTGCATTGGTATGTACCTGTCTAGGCTCTTGCAGCAACTGGTGTGTAAACAGAGTTCTTTGCAAAACGAAAAGTGGGCCTAAAGCACATGACCTACATGGACCACCTGAAAGTCCTGTTGCTGTACTCTTTCTTTTGCAGTGTACTAAAAGATGACCTATGACTGGCTTATAAGTCATCCACAGACCCAGCACTAATGGCTCTGCTGCACATCCACAAGTCAAATGTTATTAGAAGTACCTAGTCCAAAGATACAGCCTCCTCTGCAACATAAATCTCTTCTCTTTAAACTTTTTATTAATGCACATACAATAGAACTGTCTCCTGTAATTATATTACCATACATACATGTGAGGATTATATGGGTCTCATATGAGACTCGCTTAGTAACAGCTTTGAAGCTGAGTGACAATATGGCTTAGATTAGGAATGCACTAAGCAGGCTGGAGCTACAGCTAAGCCTGAGAAAAATCAAATCCATGCTCTATGGGACCCAGGCAGATACTATGTATACGTCTGGAGGGAGAATCACATATCCCAGAGGATATCGCTAATATGGAACAGACTGCATTTATATGTAAAAAGAGCCCTTCCATGACTCTATTTAAGTGCAATGTGGACTAGTGGATGGGAAATAGGAAAACCTCCGGACTAAATTCTATGTTCCTAATGGGCAGACCTAGTGCTTACATGCCCTACCTTGCGTTAGGGATCCCCTAAGACACTGAAAGCAAGACTCAAACAAAATAGTCCACTACAAATGAGTAGTTAAATATAGCTATGGCAAGGATAGGCATCTATGGCATAACACAAACGGGAAGTATGGCTAAGCTTAAAATGTCCCATCAGAGAAAATAGCCTATGAACCTATGAACTTATGAAAGTATAGTCTACCATTTTATAAAGACTAATACAGTGATGATGAGTTATTCCTGATTTAAACATGAATCAACATATTTTGTGTACAATTATTTACATAGTAATCATGTTCTTTGCAGGGGAAGAGGAAATAACTGAAAGGGCATGTTCAAGCACTTTGATAAGGAAGGTTTTGCATCCAACAAGTCCTACTTTATTAGTTAACAAACTGTTAATGATGCAATGGGTTGCAAGAAATTATGTTAACAGTATTGCAAAAAAAGAATTAAAATAATCTTTAACCGAACAGCAAAATATTAAACATTTTTTACAGCTTTGACACTGGCCCCTTCTAGAGTAAGGATGTTCCAGAATTTAGACCTTATTTACTATAAACAGCTCCAAAATCAAGCTAAAAAGCTCATTTGCAATGACAAACAGCAGTACTTCTATAACCAGCAGTCAAATAGGAAAAATAACCCCCAAATGTTCTGGTCATCCATAAATAATCTTCTACATCCTGGCACCAAATCTAACCCCTGCCCACACCCTGACATGCCCCCAGAACAAATAGCCAGTATTTTTAACACCGACTTTATCAATACCATTGCCAGCATTACTGCCTCCTTCTCCTCTCCCCTCCCCTCCCTAATATTTCTACTCCTACAACAACATCATTCTACTCCCCCTCACAGTACTCCACTACCCCCAATAATACCTCACAGATCCTGGATCACACCTCTCCAAGCACTAATACCCAACCTTCAATTTCCCTAAAATAGTCAACATAGTTTAGCTTCTCTCCCATCCCTACCACCTTCATTAAAAATCTTTTGTCAAAATTAAAACCAGGTTCAAACTCAGCCGACAAAATCCCCACCAAATTCCTAAAAGTCGCTGCCGATGCTGTGGTCTACCCTGTCAGTATTCTGATCAGTGGATCAGTTCTTGAATCTTATGTCCCCTGTCTTTGGGAAAAAAAGCAATCATCCTCCCTCTCCACAAAGGTGGCCCCTCAACTGACACCTCTAACTTTTGCCCTATCGCTATTTTAAGTCCTTGAAAAATGTGTGCAAAAACAACTCCTAGACTATGTCTAACTCTCTCCTGACCTGTCACCTAAACATCAAGAGCTTTAACAGCAAGGTCCATAATCTTCATGCCCTTCTAGGCACCTACTCGCCTGATGTGCTATGTCTTACAGAAACCTGGCTAAAACCAAGAACTAAAAATTATGAGGTTATCCCACCAGGGTACAACATGCTTAGACTAGACTGAAACACCAGGAAAGTTGGAGGAGTAGCAGTCCTGTTTAAAAGCACAATAGATGTCACATTAGCCCCACAACAATCCCCCTTGTTCAATAATGCAGAAGCCCTAGTTAGCAAACTACAGCTTAACAAAAGGAAATCTATATTCATTGCCTGCATTTATATCCCCCAGGCAACAATGCAAATACCCTGGAAGACTTCCTCCAATGGCTTTCCAACACATATCCCCATGGAACTATGGTGTTAGGAGATGTTAATATTGACTGGAACAATTGTTCCTCTGAATCTCCCACCACCCATATAAACCTTAACGGCAATACCCAACTTGTATCCTCACTCACCAGAATAAATAAATACAACTACAAAGGCAGTATCCTGGATTGGATTCTTATCAACAATCACCCAAACCTGTATAACACAGGTACGCTCCCAGATGATATAAGTGACCACTTACTCATTTACATCGTTAAGCATAAAGTAGACAACCACCACCAAGTTCTTTATAAATCTATCAGAAAAAACAAGAAGTTTAACTCCACTGACTTTCAGAATGAACTCAGAGCATGCAATTAGGCCATACATAAAGAACTTCTACTAGATGATGCTGTAGACTATTTTCATTCTAAATTCCTCTCCATTCTAGATTCCCACACTCCTATCCACACCCTTAGAGCCAAAACTAAGATCACCCCCTGGCTCTCTAAAGTAACCAAAACCAAAATCATAGCAAGAAATAAAACATGGGACAATTGGTGCACCTCCAAAGACCCACTTGACCATATTAAATTCCGACAACTAAGGAATGATACCAAGAAAGCCACATTGTTAGACAAAAAAACTTCTATCAACACCTTCATCAAAAACACCAGAACAAACCTCAAAAATGTTGGGCAGGCATAAACAAACTGCTCCACCCTGGCCAAACCTCCACCCTCACCCCCTCAACTTATGACCTTAAAACTCCAGAGGAAACTGCTAACATCATTAACAACTTTTTTTTACCAAAATCATTCAATCACTAGCTAGCCAACTATCCCCCCAACAGCTCCTTTTGAAACTCCTTCACAACCACTACCACACTCCCTTTCACCTTCCAACCTGTATCTACATCAACCATCCAATCTCTAATTAACAAACTAAAGCCCACTACCCTGGCAGCTGATTTCCTCCCACCATAATATTTACAAAAAGGGGCAGATGCCATTGCATACACTGTCTCGATCATAATAAACCGCACCTTGACTGAAGTCACTATCCCCTCTCTCTGGAAGGTTTCCCATGTCATTCCCCTTCATAAAGGAGGGAATTATTTAGACCTTTCAAACTTCTGACCAATAGCCATACTATCACCACTGGCCAAAATTATGGAAAAGTGCATCCACAATCAATTAATGCACTATCTCACCCAAATAAACTACAGGCCAACTCTCAGCATGGTTTTAGGCCACACAACAGCACCACATCAGCCCTCCTATCCTTTTCTAACTCTATCAACACCAATCGAAAAAATAACAAACCTACCTCAGCTCTCTTCCTAGATCTCTTGAAAGCCTTTGATATGGTCAATCACCAACTGCTTCTCTGCACCCCTGAAGGAACTGTCACTGAATAGTAGCTCCATTAAATGGTTCCAGTCTTACCTGTCTGATAGACAACAAGCAGTTTTATGGAAAAATACCCTATTCACACGTCTATCCATTACTGTAGGAGTCCCCCAAGGCTCCATACTAGGACCACTACTCTTCTCAGTCTTTATCAATGACCTACCCACCATTACTCCCAAGGCCACCTGCATCCAATACGCGGATGACTCTACTTTAATATGTACTGCCTCCTCCTCAACTGAGCTTATAACCCTAACCCAGAATACTTTCAATGATGTAGAAAAATGGTTTGCAAACTGTCCGCTTCTATTAAACCCCAACAAAACTAAACTGCTCATCTTTTCCCCCACCTGCAAATCCTCCTCACCATTCTTTACTATAAGTTCCAACAATGACACAATCATATCCCCAGATACTCACACAAAACTCCTGGGCGTCACAGTCGATAACGCCCTAAAATATGATATCCATGTCAATCAAGCCATCAAATCTGTCAACAAAAAACTGGGCTCCCTATACAGGATCAAACCCTTCCTCACGCCTTTTGCAAGAACCACTATCACTCGGTCCCACCTACTATCTACCCTCCTCTATGCCTCCTCCCTCTTCACTAACCTGAACCAAGCCACACTTACCAAACTTGCTAGTTGTTACAACCATATTGCTAGATTTGCTACCGGTGCTACCTCTAGGACCCACCATTGTATCAACCTAACTCAACTAGGATGGCTAGAGTGGCCCAGTCTTCTCCGATATGTCCAACTTATAATAACCCACAAAATACTATATCAACCCAAAAGAACACCAGCACTAAATAAGATCATCAAACCACACAGCAACCTGAGGACACTACGCTCTGCTGACAAACTGCTGGTACAAACAACTAAGAGCATAAATGTAGCTGGGGTCTCACTATTTGCCAACTCAGTAGGCGAAACTTGAAATATGCTACCTGCCAAACTTACTCACCAATCCTCCTTAACCCAGTTCAAAAAAAGCCTCAAACTACACTTCCAACAGCATTGGCAGTGTCCCTGCTTAAACCCCGACTAATCATCACCCACTGTTCCTGCAAACTCTCCCTAATCATTTCAGTCTTATACTCTAATACGTGTATGAATTCCTGAAGGGACTTATCCCATATTATTGTCTGAAATTAAAGCTGCATGATTTTGATGTTGTCTACTATACTTTATCCATGTTTGTCACCCTACTTAAAACTGCATATTATACTTATCTCTAAATGTTTCTATTGTTCCTAATGTGTATATACTCTGCTTTCTGGAGCTTTTCTCCCCGGGCCTCCGCTGAAAATGGATATATATCCAGACGGACTTTCCCGGTAAACAAATGTAAAATAAAAAAATAAATAAATAAATGTCCTCTCAAACAAGATCCTCTCCTCAACACAGCATGGCTTCCGACCTGGTCACAGCTCATCCACTGCATTGATTTCATTCCTAGACATAGTCAACAAAGCCAGGGATTCAGTACTTGTTGTGTTTGCCCTATTCTTAGATTTGTCAAAAACATTTGACACAATCTCTCATCCTATCCTGTTATTTCAGTTATCTAACATAGGATTATCTCCCCAGGCAGTCAACTGGTTTCAAAGCTATCTCTCCAACAGAGACCATGCTGTAAAGGCACAATTCTATTTCCCCCTATCTTCTCAACCCCACAGGCATCTTCCAAGGCACCATCTTAGGCCCTCTTCTCTTTAATATTTTCATTAATAATCTCCACTTAGCTATCCCACAGGGCCCCTTGTCCAATATGCAGACAATTCGACCATAGTCTGCTCTGCACCAAGCATAACAATTCTTTCTCAAAATACACAGGCAGCTTTCTCCTTGGTGGAGACTTAGCTTCACACAAACCATCTTTCTCTTAACCCCCCCCCAAAAAAAAACAAACATGATTTTTACACCCAAGAGATATTCTAATAAACCCAACCTCAACATATACTCACTCAACACTACAAACCATATTGCTAGGAGTAATAACAGAAGAAAACCTCAAATTTGATCTACATATTCAAAATAATATATCTAGGACCCATAAGAATTTAGGACATAGAAGTCTAACAACTTTGAATATTATAATATCGAACCTAGTAGGGCAAATGCTGGAAATAGCGAAGCTGCAGAACACCGAATACTTTCCTAGGGAAAGTATTCAGTGGGCCATTTCTGCAGCTTTGCTATTTCCTCAGCTGTGGAGCAAAGTTACGGACCGGGATAAGGTAAGTGTGCAAATGAAGGTGAGTGTGTGATTGGGCGTGGGTTAGGTGAGTTAGGGTTAGGGCGCGGGTCAGTTAAGTGTGCAATTGTGTGGACTTGAGGGTTAGGGTGGGGTAGGTGAGTTTGGGTTAGGGAGCGGGTAAGGTGAGTGTGCGATAGTTAGGGACCTTAAGGTTAGGGGTGGGTTAAAGTAAGTGGATAGCTAGTGGTGTATGTCTGGTTTAGTGTAGAGTTTTGTGAAGTGTATGTGTGTGGATTATTTATTTTGGCGTGCTTGTGTTGTGCGTATGTTTGTCAGAACAGCAAATTTTTTCCCAGGGAAAAAATTCGCTATTCTGACTGTTTGGTTTTCTGGTGTTTCAATTGAATGGGTTCGATATTATAACATTCGAAGTTGTAAGACTTCCATGTTATACTATAGACCCCTATAGACATAGTAAGTTCCTTTCCCTCCCATCCAAACTAACTTTAGCCCAATCATTCTCTAACCTATAGTGCTCCAGTGTTCACTAATCTGCACTCTTCCCTACAATCTAAATTAGAAATATGTTACAATAAGATTGTTAAATTTGCTACAATCACCCGCCACTCAACTCACCACTGTATTGCCCTAAAAAAGCTACAATGCTCCAAAATTCCCCCATTACTTATTATTCCTTCAGCTCACACTTACTCACAAACTCATTTATAAACCTCAACTCTGCCCCACACTAAACTCACTATTTCGTCCCTACAACCCCTCTAGGCTGCTACAATCTGAGCAACAGCAGCTTCTTCAAGTCCTTAAACCCAGATTACGTGCAAGAAAGATATTATACTCTTGGACCATGGCTAAAAAATTGAATTCCCTACCTACAGCCATCCGCCTTCAATACAAATCTTGCAACTTTATAACTGCTCTATAAGACCACTTCCTCTCCAATTGGTTATGTAACTGCTCTACTTCCTCCTCTGCCATTACCTAATTTCTCCACTGAACTCAGTCAGTCCTTCCCTAGTTCCTGCCTATTTTAATTATGTGGTGCATTAATATATCCTATCTATTACCAAATTCTTTTAAACCTACCTCTTTTTTTTCAGCCCCCCCACCTCTCCTATAAAACTACTCCCCCTTTACTTGCCTGTTGCATCCTATCTCTACATTTTATTTAGTATTATGATGCAACACTAACTTTCAGCCTGTTTACACTTTGTAGTCTATGTATCACTTGTTTTGTCTAATGCCTTATTGATACGACTCAAATCAATATTCCATTGTTATAAATACTGTACATATACACTTGTATTTTGATCCTTATACATTTATTTGATTATTTCTTTTGTATCATTTTTAAGCAACCTATTTATGTAAATCATCCTGAAAGAAATTGATTATGTTCTGTTTTATGTACAACCTGGAGCTTTTCTCCTTGGGCCTCCACCGAAAATGGGCTTTGTCTGGCCTAGTGGATTTTCCTGGTAATCAAATGCCAATAAATAATATGTAAATATTACATAATTTTGAATCAGATCATGTCAAGGCAAGCAGAGTCCCACAGAGCATGAATTTGAATTTCCTCAGGCTTAGCTGTAGGTCTAGTTTGCTTCACACATTGCTAAACCAGGCCATGTTGTTACCCAGCTTCAAAGCTATTACTGAGTGAGTCACATATACATACTTCTTTTGGCTTTTCCCAGTTAGGGGTCGCCACAGTGGATCACCTGTCTGCATATGATTGGCAGTGGAGTTTTATGGTGTCGAGTTGCCAGCCCAGCGCCCAACCTTCCACAGAAGGCCCACGCACACATGCACTCACACCTAGGGCCAATTTAGAGTGTGCAATCCACCTACAGCATGTCTTTGATACCCATATAGTTCTGACATCTATGTACAGTAATATAACTACATGAGAGCTCTATTGTAAGTGCATTAAGAAAAAGTTTAAAGAGAAGGAGTTTAATGTCTCTTCTCTGAGAAACACCTTTCCTAAGCAGAGAATCATGTGATTATTTACTGATAATGATTCTAGAGAATCAGTTATGTAGGCAACTGCTAAACTAGCCAAAATGAGTTTAAAAATATACTGAAAAGTTCTGAAGGTGTTGACTAGATTACAGAGTAAAATAACTTTATTTAGGCCTACTAGCACTACCCCATTTATCTCACCTTTTCCACTGAGCTGTACCTGGTGATGGTGAGTGCAGGAGAGGATAGATATTGTTGTAACTCTTTTGTAAGCTATGTTCTCATTGCTGAATAAGCCATAAATATCTGCATATAACCACCAGCTACATTACTACTGCTTTTACAAAACTTTTGTTGAAGGGAACAATAAAGAGACTGCTATTATCAGTTTTTCTCAGCATACTGTAATGATCCAACATGTTGAGTTCAAACAATTGAAAATGTTATTTGCAGCCTGCAGTGACAAAGCACTAACAGCTGGTGGATATCTGCAGCAGCTTCAACTCCAGCAGTTTCAAAAAACAGAAGCCGCAAAGAGAAAATAACCAATTATCTCTGCACTGTTAACAGGAGTCTGTTTAGACTGTGTCTTCACAATGATGGGAAAGTAGGAAGACTTTCTTTCCATAAGAGATTATGTACATTTATTACGAATAAACATTTATGTATACTTACTATACGGTTGTTCTTCTGTGTATAAAGAGGTGCTCATTAGAAACGTCTTTAGAATTTGCCTTTGATTGTAAACTATGTGGATAGACTCATTAGACCTTTAGCAGAAAATGCAGATGTGATGTACACGTATATGTTGAGTAAAATACCAAGCTTTTTGGTTTATATGGACAATTTGTATGAACTGGTTTAAAGCCAAGATGATTTAATGACAGTACTGACAGTAAATAGGAAAAAGATGAAGATATTAGGATGACTTAATAGATGTGTGAAGGTTACCCCATGGATTTATTATGAAGGAACTTCTGATAGAAAGGATTTTGTTGAAGTATGATTATAACAATTTGGGATTTTTTTTAGCTCTGGGATTGACAATATGACTGTGAAATTGTATTACAGCTGACTGAAAGTAAAATACAGCAGGGGACTACATCAAACAGGAATTCCTTTTTTGAATTCAGTGAGTATTCTTTAATAATCATTACATTTGCAAGTGATGTTACTACATCTTTTTATGACATTACAAGATTTGAAATAAAGAGAGTAGAGCAGAATTGTGTATATAATTCAGTGTGACAGGGGTTGGAATTGATGAATGCAGGTTTTATCTTTTCTATTTCTTTTTATTGAAACAGCAAACATGTTTTAGAGGTGTTGGGAGGTGGGAGTGGGGCTCCCTACATGGGCAAAAGAAGAGGGAATGAGTTACACATTAGGGTGTTTATAAGAGAGCCTGTTGGGATAGTGAAGCCTGCATGAAGACACTGTTGGAGAAGTTTAAGTAAGGGAAACTGAGAGTTGGGGATGTGACAGGCAATAATAGGGAAAACACATTGCTAGTTTGATATACATCTGCCAGTTTGTAACTGCGATGTGCACTGAATTTTTGATTGTGAAAGAATTCCAATAATGTATAATCTTAAAAATTAATAATGGGATGAAATATACTACAACAGGCATTACTCTTTATATCAAAAATAAACTATTGTTCATCAGGTTTTTGAATAGTCCCTTTAAAAATATTTTATGTACTTATTTCTGTAAGCTGAAAATTAGCTAGTTGAAACATTAAGTATATAAATGTAATTTATGGGGAATAAGCAATAAACTGGGGCATAACTCATGGTATATGGAAGCTAGTGTTAAAAGAAAGCTTTACTGTGGCATAAATGAAATGCAAGGTGTCTAAATTTAGAAAAAGTTTTGCTGTTTGCATCTTGGTTTATAAAGCAGTTAATATTATGAAAAGGATGAAAGATTCTGAAGTTAGAGAAAAAGACTGTGAGATGAAATAAGTGTAAGAAGGGAAATGTTCAGTGTTTTATATAATATTCTTTCTTTTGAAGTAGAATCTATATTATTTCAAGATGGATCTTGTCAGCTTAGGCCTGTGCTGAAGTTTTTCTGCTTCCTGGTGCCAATGTGGGTAGTGCCAGCATGGAAAATCAGAACTTGTGCTTAATAAAGAAAGGCACAGATAAAGGGTCTGCAAATTCTCTAGTTAGCAAAATAGCATAGATGTGTTTAGTTTTTAGTTTGTCAGTGGATATAGTCTGATAGATAATAAAACATTTTCTTAGAAGCTTTTACAGTATAAAAATTATTACAGTTGCTTTGTTTGAGGAGAAGACAAAACCTTGATTTCTTAATCTCCCATGTACATGCATTCTTTTACAATAAAGGAGCTAATTCTGCTATACCAAACTGTGTTACATGAAGTTATTTTTGACCTTAAGAGTTTGATGCCATGAAGTCTCTGATATCAAGCTGTCTGTGAACTGCTGCTGTTTGGGCCCATATTTGACAGGTTGTCAGTCAGGTGCACTTCAGGTGTATTAGCTCACAGCTGCATCTTCCCACCTATGGCAGGATCTGGAAGTCTCTATAGATATTTTTTTACAATTTTTTTCATTTAATTAATAATTAATGTATGAGAGTGTGTCCTTATATGTGAGCAGGTTACAGTATGCATTTGAATGTGAGTGGATTTTATCACATATTTGTGTGAGAGTGAGTTCTTTTATATACTTGTGTGATGAAAGGAGGTACTGCCAGCACAGCTATCTGGAATTTTGTAAATAATTATATATCATTTGTGAATATCAACATGATTTATGTAAGATGCTTGTGTTACAAATGTATTAGAACTGTATATCATGTGTATATCAAACTGATTTGTACAGATGTGTGTGTTGAAAAAATATATTTTTTAAAGTGCTTGTGTTTGAAATACACCAGTGTTCCCTGCTCGAGAGAACAGAAGTGTGCATGCATTATTGTAACTGTTTAAATGTATATGTTTTGACAGAGGAAACTGGAGGGTTAACCTCTGTCCAACAAACTTTAGAAAAATATCTGAAATTAAATCACTTTATATGTTATGCTATAAAGATGCTAAGTTACAGGTTTCAAGGCAGCCAGAGACACAAAGTATGTACTAGGAAGATTTCTGTATCGTCTTTGGGGTGAACTAATTTCTACATGGAAGTGTGAAGATATGCAATTGTTTTATGCCTTCCAGCTCCTGCCAAAGATCTGAGCAAAAGCCCTTGTGTGTGTATTTTTACAAGTAGGTGCTAAGTCCTGCCAGCTTCTAGCAATGGGGGTCTGCATGAGAACTAGAAGTCAGATGACCAGAAATGATGTAATTCTGCAAGCTATCCCAGCAGTAATATTTTAGATATTATTCTGAGAAGTCTCTTCGAGAGACAGAGCATTCTGCATTCGGTATTGGGCCTGACAACAAGAAGAACCATTCACCACATCATCTGCCTTGCTCTGAGTAAGTTAGTAGAGTATAGTAACTCTCTTAGATTCAGTCAGGAATATAGTGAAGCTTAGTTTAGATATTTTTCTTTATTAGTGTGAGCCTGTACTGCAATGTTATTTTAAATATTTCCTGTGGTTTTGAACTGTGATGTCACTGTGAATTGATATTTAGTATCATCTTGTTTTTTATTATTTATTATTAAATACATTTAAACCTTTCATTGTGGCTGATCTTTGTAGAGATATTTAAGTTCTGAGAGTACTTGCATATTTATTTGGTGACACTGTGTGGGCCACTTTTAATAGCCTTGCTCTTAGTCAAACTATCATTTGTATTAATATTAATTTCACTCAGTATATTGGGTACCCTTGGAAGAGCCTTAAGGTAGCTGACCAGAGTGTCTGGTGACAGTCATAACTACCTGATAGTCTGGGCAGAACGGGGCATACCTAGTAAACCTGTGCCAGCCTTTCCCAGGTGCGTGTGTGTGTGTGTGTGTGTGTGTGTGTGTGTGTGTGTGTGTGTATGTGTGTGTGTGTGTGTGTGTGTAAATCAAATCTCAAAGAGCGTGTGTGTCAGCTACTTGAGCAGAGACACGAATCACTGGTTGCACATAGAGAGTGCTGGAGGCCTTGGCTTGGACACTCAGCTGAGATCTCATCTCTGTAGCTGTGCCAGTGTGGAGTCTTACTGGGGATCTGTAGAAAGAGGGAGAAACTGACTGACTGTGGTCTCTGTGTATTCTTAAGGGAATCTGCACTTGATGCAGAGAGCTGCATCTGGAAATACTGTGTGTATACCTGCCATCTTCTCAGTGAATGTCCCCCACTGTTGCCAGTGGTGAGGATTGAGGCTCCTTAATTACTGGTCCAATGGAGGGTTACCACAACTTGTATGAGTGATATACCTTTATATCAGTGGGTGATTTTCCCATTGTATAAATATTACAATGGGTGAATGTGTGGGGGTATTAAAAGAGCTGGCGCTTGGAATTTCAGCTGGACATATGCTTAATAATTATGAATGATACAGCTGTAATTATTTGTTGAAATGGTCCGAGCTCACTAAAAATTATAGTCCATTGCAGTTCTCCGAAGGTGAAGCTTTTGATAAAGATATTTTAGAAAATCTTAAAAAGAAACTCAAACAAAAAGGACACAATTTTAGAAAATCTTAAGAAGAAACTCAAACAAAAAGGAAGCAAAGTACCTTCCTCCTGGTTAGCTTTTAAGGACCGGCAAGAAGAATCTAAGAATACGGAGAAAGACTCTGTAGTTATAAGTTTAAAATGTAATTATGCTAAAATAAAATCACAGCTGCAGGCTACTAAAAGAACAGTCAATATATTAAAGGAATGTGCAGGAGATAATCTGTGTGGTACCTGGAGACTTTACCCTTTAAAATAATTAAAAAAAATGAAAGATACCCCAGTCTGATTCTTCTGATGACTGCCCCCCCCATTCTTTTTTCCATTTTCATGCTCAAATTAGCCTATCCCATTTGGTGAGAGACTGGCCTTATCCATTCCATGGTCAATAATTATATATTACCCCTAATGAGGATAACTGAATCTTACTGTAGATAACTTGAGGGGATCCATGTATGGGATAAAGTATTTATGAACTACCTCTGCCCATTAGTAGTACAGGAGGCAGTCCAGGGGTAAGTTTTCTGTTTTCTATCTATAGATCCAAGATGCTCTCGAATATGGACAGGGATGAACTTTGTTTTTTATGGATAGGAAGTCTGTTCCAGAGCAGCAGTATCCTCTGCAAGATATTCCTGTCTCCACCAAATTGATCTGTCAGTGTTACAGAAGAGAATGAGTACTTCTTATGTCATTTAACTTGCTGATGTGTAGCAAATCCATTAGTAATGGGCTAGAGGATGCCTTGTATGCCAGACACAGGTCACTTCTTAGCAGTCTGTATGATAACAAGTATTGGGATAAGGCTTTGAGTCAGACCATATAGAACATATTGTTTAGACCTTGTATCCTTTTAGTAAGGTATCTCTGTGGGCATTCCAGTTGTTGCATATGTATGGACAGATACAGGCAAAAGGGTGCATTATATTCAATGATTGCCTAATGACGGCTGAGTAAAGGAGGGCAATAACATCCCTAGATCTACACACAATCCATTTGTTTATAAGCTGTGCAATATAGAAGGATTTTTTTACAACAATGGGTACATGTTGGTCAAAAATTAGGTCACTGTCCACATAAGTTCAAATCTTGATTAACTGGGTCAACTCTTAAGGTGTATTGATATTGTGGCACTTTCCTGGAATAGATGACTTCACAAATGATACAATAATGCATTTGTGGCTTTAGTTTCATTTCATGATTTTGGTACCAGATATTTATTTGGGACAAACCTTCCTGCAGGATGGCTAAGTCATTTGGGGATTCACTGACTGCTCTTAACATTATTATTATTTGCTTCTTATGAAGCAGATAATCTCCTCACACTGCAAGAGCAAGAAGTAGGAGAACAACTTGAAGACAGCCTCGCTACTGTTTCCGCTTATGCTTCACAAGTCCCTTCTAGTACTTCAGCCCACCCTAAAGGTTCTGCTTATAACATTAGATTCTAGCAACAGTGATAGAAGCATGCTGTTTCAAATTCTGATCAAATGTTAATGAAAATAGCAAACAAAACCAAATAGTTCTACCCAAAACAAAAGTATGTATCTGGGAAAAAGCCTATAGACAACATAAAATGATTTGGTAGTAAAAATACATCTTCTAACAAGGTAAATACTTTAAAGAAATTTAAAAAGCACATCTCCCAGTAATTCCTGACAGAGTAAACCACCTCCCAAGCAAAGCTCCAAAGATACATTAACTTCTGATTCACCTTCTGATGGTAATACCCTCACAACCATTACACCATCTGACACTCAGATTCACCCTTTGAGAGAGGTACCTAACCTGCAGCAACCTGAGATGGCAATGCTGAGCCTACTGTAACAATAGTCTGCCCATGGATAGCAGTAGATTTTCAAACTGTTGTAGACTCTTTCCCTCTCATTTAAACACATTCAGCTAAATATGATAAAAATTTGAAAGGAAGTACAATTACAAAACACTACAATTGAAGTCTTGCAGGCAGTTTTAAAAGTTTCTGCTCCTCCAGATACTTTTAGAAAAAGATGAGAAAAGTCAGCTATAGGTGACAATATTCCAAAACACACTGATGAGGAATTTCTAATTATGCGAGATAATTTACTAAAGGCAATAACCACAGCATGCCCTCCAACTCCTAAAGGGCAGGAATTAAAGCTATCTACTGTACAGAAGAAAAACAAGGAAAACAAACACATTTGAGGATTTTTCAACAAAATAAATTAGTAGATGTTCAACTTCAACAATTTAATACTGATTCACAAGGAAGGGGTGGGGAAGAAGAAATTGGGGAGGTACGGGTAGATTTAGATTCTTTCCACATCAAGCCCCAAGAAAATACCAGCAAAATGTTTACCCTCCACCTCACCTCAGACTCAACAGCAGAAGTCATGTATTAGCTTTTGTTTTAATTGTGAACGAGTGGACATTGGAGTGATGAGTGTCCCTTTGTTCACTTAACAAATCTGTCTTTTTCAGCATACCAGTCAGCCCAATGTCCAAGCCCCACAGCAATCAGAGAGACATCCTCTTACTTGGAGCACTGATTGGCATTAACCAATGTGGTAGCAAGACAAATAGGACAGTCATGCACATGAGACACAGCTATTTCCTTTGGTATCAGCAGACCAGGAGGGTGCTTTTGTTAAATTTGTAGTATACAGGTCTACTCTTCCTTTTCTTATCGATACAGGCACAACTCGATCTATGGTAACTTCATCAAATGCAAAAAGCCTCTGACTCTCCATGAAATCGGTTCAAGTTGTGGGAGGGTCTCTGGAAATCCTTAGGATCATCCACAAACAAAATCTGTTCCAATTCAGATAGGTCCATTACAAAAGCTTTTTTTGCAGGACATTCTGCCACTTTGGATCCTTTAGGCAGACATTTGTTGTGCAAATTATGATGTACTGAATTTTTCTTGATATCCTGAATGAACCTTCCGTCTTGGGTTTGTATTCAACTGATATCTGTGCAAACAAAAACACACTGTTGCAGTACTCAGGTCTATTCTGATCTAAGTACTGCAACACACTCTATGCAGTACTTAGACTGGAACAGACCTCCAACTTGTTGCTTTTCCTCCATAGCTCTGGACTGCTCATGTCAACGAGGTATGGATCATAAAGGAAGTAGAATGAGTTAGAGTTATTTTAAAGCCTTAATGGTAGCTCAGTACTCTTTATCAACAGAGGCAGAAAAAGGAATTGAACCTGTCATTTCTAGTCCCGACAAGAAGCCCTAATAATATGACTATTTTGCCAGTTAATAAAACAGGGAAAGACAGAAATAGGTTTGTAAAAAAATTTAAGAGCAGTTAATTTGGTAGTAGTGCCAACTTTTTCATAGTACTTTTCCCAGCCACTATCTGACAGCTACCACTTTTTCAATGACAGATATTTATTCTGCTTTCTTTTCTATCTCTTTTCACCCAGATAGTCAGTATTTGTTTGCCTTTACTTACAAAGGACAACAATATATATATATATATATATATATATATATATATATATATATATATATATATATATATATATATATGGTAAGGCTACCTCAAGAATATGCAGAATCACTTACCCTTTTCTCTGGAAAAATGACAAAACAATAAAATAAATTTCCATGTGTATCTACCTTAATACAGTTTGTGAATTATTTGCTTTCAACGGCCTAGTTAGCAGAAGTAGGATTCAAAGTCAATAAGGCAAAATTATAGCTTTGGAAACTATAAGTTGAATATTTATGACATCTTTTTTCAGAGGTTCCCAGCAACTTTTTTCCATCATGGATTACTACTATTCAAGCTGCACCATACCCTTCAATTTTAAAACAATTGAGGGCTTTCCTAGGACTGATAGGTTATTGCTGGCAATGGATTTCAAACTATGTAGAAGTATTGAAGCCCTTGTTAGAATTACTGAAGAAAGACCCTCCTGACCCCTTACCTTAGCAGCAGCATTATGAACAAGCTTTTGTCTAGCTAAAAACTTTGCTTTCAAACCCTCCTGCTCTTGAGTTACCTGATTATTCAAAGAAATTCTTTCTGTTCTGTTGTGAAAGGGAAGAAAGTTGTTTTAGAACTAGTAGCATAGTATACAAATGATGGTTTTTAGACCTGTTACTTATTTCAGTACAAATCTTGATACTTTAGCTGTATCCCCACCCACCCCCACTGCCTTAGGGTGGTCACCATCACAGCATGCATAGTAGAAATGGTGATTGCCCTAGCTCTTAGGCATGATTCTATTGTGGCAGTTCTACATTCTGTAGAAATATTTTTACTAAGAACTAAAACACAATATCTCTGTACTTCAAGACTGTCTAAATATGATTCGGCTTTGCTTAACAACCCTTCTTTACTGGTCATTAGATGTCCACCTATTAACCCTGCTTGTTTAACTCCTACAGGGAATGAAATTGAAATCCATGATTGTGTTTTTGCAGTTAAGTATGTGCTATCGCCTAGATCAGCTTTAAAAGATGTCCTGTTACCAAATTCTGACTTGCTTTTATTTGTCATTGGATCATGTGTTCGAAAAGAAGATGGCTCATTAGTAGCAGCATTTTCCATGTGTACTGCAAATCAAGTACTATTAACTGGACAATTAAATGGAAATGTATCTGCACAGATAGCTAAACATGTAGCCATTACTGAAGCATGCAAATTAGCAAAAGATTAAACAGTAAAAATTTTTACTGATTCATGTAATACATATGGAGTAGTTCATGATTTTGGGACACTTTGGAGAAAAAGAGGGTATGTGACAGCAGAAATTCTTATTAAAAATTCTGTTTTCATTAATGAACTGTTAAATGCCCATGATCATGTGCTGCTCATAAGACTGATGAATCTTACATTTCAAAAGGAAATGCTTTTGCTGACATGGCAGCTAGATAAGCTACATTGTCTTATCCTGTTCAGGCTTCGCTTTTGCAGCATCTACAAGAAACTAATGCACCTGTTTTTTTACAGGAACTGTTGTCTTTTCAAAATCAAGCTGATGACTCTGAAAAAGTAAAGTGGATACGTGATGGCTGTAGCCACTTCCTGGACTCAATGTGGCACCATCTGGAGAGCTGACTAGTAGGATCACATTCTTTTCTAGCTCAGTTGTTTTGAGTTTATCATTTGTCCTCTCATTTGGGAAAAGAATTATTAATAAGACAAAATTTGAGTGATTGGTATGCCCCTTATTTACTTATTTATTTATTTGCATTTGTTTACCAGGATGGTCCACTAGGCCATCGTGAGCCCATTTTCAGTGGAGGCTCGGGGAGAAAAGCTGCACACTAAAATGAACAATGCATAATATAAACAATACACAATACATAACATGCAATACAGTACAGTAGATCAGCATGATCAGTACATACAATACAAGGGTCGTAGCTGACAACTGAAAAGTCAGAGTACATTATTGTAGTACAATATCACGGATAAAGTGGTTTACACAATTACAATATGACAAGTTAAGATGTAGCAAGTAATTAACACTTATGAAGTTATAATGTTGAGTTTAGGTCAGCAAATGTAGCAGATAGTACCAGCACTGTGATTGCTTTGAGATAGAGTTATATCAGAGTAGCAATAAATGAAGGTGTGGTGTAGCATCGAAGAGGGAGTCAGGTGTTAGGAAGTGCCATTTTGGCACATATGCACTTCCATAGAGAGGAAAGGTGTTGTGTCTGGGACTTTTTAAAGAGAGCTGGATTACTTCTAGTCCTAATTGATGGTGGGAGGGTATTCCAAAGTTTTGGGATAGCAAAGGAGTAGGGCAGCTGACCATCTGAAAGATTTGTTTTTTCTACATTCAGTAGCAGTTGATTTTCAGAATGGAGAGGTCTATTTGGATGTTACTGGGTAAGCAGAGAACAAAAGGTGGGGCAATTTGATGGCTTGTATATACATTTCTGTGCAGTGCTTAATTGTAAATATGTAAGATACTGTGGGATTTCTAGCTAATTTAACACATAATGAGGAACAGTTGTGAGATGAATATTTTGCATTGGTTACAAATTTAGCAATTCTATTGTAGCATGAATCAAGTTTGGATTTCAGAGAGAACTGGATATTCGTAGGAAGAGGGGCTCCATATAGAAGAGATGATAGCAGAAAGGAAGAGGCTAGGGACCATTTTGCGGAGTGGTTGAGGATGCCTAGTTTTTGATGTGTTTTTTTTTTTTTTTGATATTGCTGTGAATATGCAGGTCAAATGTTAGGTTTTCATCTCTCATGATACCTAGTAGTTTTGTATTTGGTACAACTTCAATGACAGTGTTATGTTGAGAATGAATAGTGAATTCATCCTTGTTTAGGTTGTGTTTTTGTTTTAGGTTTAAATAGCACAAGTTTAATTTTATTGTGGTTTAGGGCGAGATAATTACTGGTCATCCAAGTTTTGGTAGAAGTGAGGGCACTTTGGGTGACTTGCTGTAGTTCAGATGTGGATCTGACAGTGCAGATGATGGTTGAGTCATCTGCATATTAGCCAACAGTACCTTGACTAAGAGTGGTGTGGAACTTATTGCTGAAGATGCTGTACAGAAGGGGCCCAAGTATATCCTTGGGGAATACCTGGTGCTGTGTTAAGTAATGGAGAGAAAGAATGTTGCCATTTGGTAGATTCTTTTCTATTTGTGAGGTAGTTTGAGAACCAGTTTAGGTTTGGGGGTGAGATGCCTTATTTAGAGAGTTTAGTGAGAAGAAGAGTGTGGAAGACCATATCAAAGGTCTTAGGTCAAAAAGGAGTGCTATTTTTACAGCATCTTGGGCCCAGTTAACTGTATCCATGAAGGATATAAGAGCAGTAGTAGTACTATGACCAGGCCTAAAACCAGATTGAGTAGGAGAAAGGATTTGGTTATGAAGCAGGGAATTAAGAAATTCAGTGTGAATACATTTTTCTAAGATCTTAGAGATGGGTGAGAGGATAGCAATTCATCGAAAGATGGAAATGTCAGTATTGTTGCTGCCTTTATGGAAAGGGAAAATATATGCTTTTTTCTAGACTGAAAGTACGTGGGACTCCTGAATAGATTTGTTAAGAAGTATGGTGATGGGGTAAGTGTGACACCCGTGCACTGGCCCAGCAATCAAGGAGCCTCAATCCTCACCACTAACACCAGTGAGGGGCATTCATATAGGGAAAGGATAATAAATACACACACAGTAAAAGTACAATTTACCTTAAGAGCACACAGAGATCACAGTCAGTCTGGGGCTGGTTTCTCCCTTTCTCTCCAGGTCCCCAATAAGACTCCCCACTGACACAGCTATAGGGTCCAGATCTCAGCATAGTAGGTAAGCTAAAACCTCCAGCACCCTCTCTGTCCAACCAGTGCTTCATGTCCTTGGCCAAGTAGTTGACACACACACACACACACACACACACACACACACACACACACACACACACACGCACACACACGCACACACACGCACACACACGCACACACACACACACACACACACACACACATTGAGACAAGAGTTATATACAACCACACAGACACTCCTAGGGAAGGCTGGCACAGGTTCTCCAGCTGTGCCCCTTTTACCCAGTCTATACGGTAGTACCACTTGCCACCATCCACTAATATTTATCACCTGCTCAAAGGCCCTTACTAAAGGTTGTCAAATTATTACTGTGCAATATTATTATCCAAATGGTAAGTGTGACTAAACAGCAAAGTTTATTTGGAGTGACTTGGTATAATATCACTAAATATATATATATATATATATATATATATATATATATATATATATATACATATATATATAAGCAATGTACTCTAGAGCTTAAATTATCGATACACAAAACAGCCACAGTTGGAAGGTTTAAAAATATTTAATAATAAATAATAAAAACACAAGACAATATTTCTTACTATACAGTGCTAGTCAAGAGTTCAGAGATCACAGAGAAATACTTAAAATAATACAGTAGAAAAGTTCTAAGATCACAGAAAAACAAACAAGCCTAATCTTCCTATTTCCTGGCTATTTCTAAGAGAAACACTAAAGTCTAAGATCCTACTTACATATAGATACAGGCTGTGCTGGTGATGTTGGATGTTCTTAAGACAAATGCTCTAATGCTCTCATTCTTTCTGTCCTTAAATTGATAACACAGTACCACTGATTCATTTCAGATTAAATCATTTTTTTCTGGTTCCCAGGCTAACAGACTCTCAGAGGTTAATAACACCTTTGATCTTGCAGCTGGTCAGAAACCAGAGCAATAAAAAATATATATACATGCAAATTCTAGCCAATAACTCTTGCCTCGAAACAATAGGCAGAATTCCTTCTTCCAGTCATACCGAATTTTGACATCAAATAATTGAATTATCAGCTTTGTTACAGCTGAGGGCACAGTTGTTACATTTTTGCAGTTCACTATCCAATGCAGTCTTTTCACATTTAAGACAACAAGCCTGTGGCTTACATTAATATTTACAAATGACAGAATTATCTACAAAATTCTATCTGGCTAGGCAGGCAGCCTTCACCTATCTTCACACATCTCCCCCTGGAGAACTCAAGCTAGTTTTTCAAGTGACCCTTGTGAAACATTGCTTGAGAGGGTTAGGTCTAGCTGAGTATACCTTACCCCATTCCCTGCTCATCTGCATTGGCATTGCTAATCTCAGTGTGGTGCTGCACTAACTTATCATATGCTTGCAACCCTAGGCTCCTTCTTAGCAACTTGGAATTTTGCTGGCTGCCTCTGTGTAAACATGTTAGGGGATTGTGATCTGTCACTACAGTGAATTTTTTTCCATAGAGATAAGGCTGAAGTTTCTACAGAGCCCACACTTTCCTTTTCTACAGCGGCATAGCATTCCTCCCTGGATTGGAGCCTACAACTGAGATAAACCATTGGGTGCTCTTCTCCCTATGAAGAAATCTGGCTAAGTAGAGCCCCCACCCCATGGTTCAAAGCATCCACCTGCAAAACAAATTATTTGCTGTAATCTGGACTGGCTAACACAGGGGGTCCTCCCAAAGCTGCTTCAAGCTTCTGGAATGCCAGCTCACATGCTCGGATCCACACTACCTTATCTGGCCTGTTTTTCCTTGTCAGGTCTGTGAGGGGAGCAGCTATGGTACTACAACTGGAGACAAACTTTCTGTAGTCCCCTGCTGTCCCTAAGAATACCCTCATCTGCTTTTTGGTAACAGGTGCAGGCCATGCCTGAATGGCTTCTACTTTGGCAGGTTCTGGCCTGATCTTACCACTCCCCACTCTATGTCCCAGGTAAGAGACCTCTGCCATGCCCTCCTGAAGTTTGCTGAGCTTAATGGTCATTCCTGCCCTCTGTAGTCTGCCCAGCACCTCCCTGACATGCTAAAGGTGCTCTTCCCAGGAATGGCTGTAGATGACAATATCATCTAGGTAAGCAAGGGCAAACCCTCCTGTTTCTGCTAGGATATGATCTACCAGTCTCTGGAAAGTCGCTGGGGCATTTTTTATCCCAAAGGGCATCTTTGTGAACTCATACAAGCCAAAAGGAGTCACAAAGGCTGACTTCTCTTTCGCACTGGGAGTCAAGGGCATTTGCCAGTAACCCTTGGTAAGCTTAATGGTTGTAAGATATTTAGCCCCACCCAGCTGCTCTAGAGGCTCATCTGTCCTAGGCATGGGGTAAGCATCTAACTCTGTGTGACTATTTAATTTCTTGTAGTCCACACATAACCTGGTGCTGCCATCCTTCTTTGGCACCAGCACCACTGGGGAGGCCCAGGGACCGTTGGGCTCTTGAATTATTCCTAGTTCCAACATTTCCTGTATCTCCTCCCTCAGAGTCTGTTTGACTTTATCAGGCACCCTATAAGGGGCCTACCTAATAGGCCTTTGGAGTCCTGTATCCACCTGGTGCTGCACCTCCCAGTGAACATGTCCCCAAACTCCTGTAACACTGCTCAGATTTCCCAAACCTGGGTAGGAGATAGCTGCTGTGACATCGCTACCCCTTCCACTGAGGTGTCAGTCCAAGCCTCACTGAGGAGATCAATCACCAGATCTCCCTCAGACTTCTCCTGCAACCCACTGCAAATACTCAGCACAAGGGCCTCCCTATCATGGTAAGATTTCATCATGTTAACATGGTATAATGTGGGCCCTTGCCTCCTGCTTAGCAGTTTCACCATGTAGTTAACATCACTTACCTTTCTTACCATCTTGAAGGGTCCCTCCCAAGCTGCTTGCAGTTTGCTGTGTCTGACAGAAATGAGAACCATTACCTGCTGCCCTACAGCATACTCTCTAGCTCGAGAATTTCTGTCATACCATACCTTTTTCTGTTGTTGGGCTTCTGCCATGTTCTCCTGTGCCAAACCCATGAGTTCCCTGAGCCTTGTCCTGAGGTTTAGAACATATGCCACAACAGAGTCCTAGTGAGATTCACACTCACCTTCCCACTTATCACAAATTAAATCTAGAGGTCCCCTCAATTATGCCCATACAACAACTCAAAGGATGAAAAACATGTGGATTCCTGGGGAACCTCTCTGTAAGCAAGCAACAGATGGGGCAAATATTTGTCCCACTCCCTCTTAAACTGGTCTGCAAATGCCCGTAGCATGGACTTGATCGTAGACTTTAACCTTTCAACCAGACCATTATTCTGGGGATGGTAGGGGGTGGTGTTCAGGTGCTTCACCCCACAGTACTTTCACGGAGAAGCCAGCAGGTCTGACATTAAACTGGTACCTCTGTTAGTCAGTATTTCTTTTGGGAAACCTACCATGCTGCAAACCTCTAACAAAGCATTTGCCACCTTTTATGCCTCAATGGAGGACAGAGCCACTGCCTCAGGGTATTGTGTAGCATAATTCACTACCACAAGGATATACTTGTTCCCTGTGGAACTTGGGGTACTCAGAGGCCCCACAATATCCATAGCTACCCTCTGAAATAGCTCCTCAATCACAGGCAAAGGCATCAAAGGAGCTCCTCAATCACAGGAAAAGGTATAAAAGGAGCTCTTACCTTGTCTCCTGCCTTGCCTACCTTTTGGCACTACTCACAGGTCCTGCAGTACCATGTTACATCTCTGGAAATTCCAGGCCAATAGAAGTTCTGTATAATATGCCTCTTTGTATGTGTTATGCCCATATGACCTGCAAAGGGAATATCATGGGCTATGGCTAGAAGTGCCAGATGGTAGGCTCTAGACACTACCAACTGCTGTATTCTCTCACCTTCTAGCCCTCCCTCAAGGGTCCACTCTCTGTACAGATTCTTCCTTCCCTTAAGAATCAGGTGCCTCACTAGCTTCCTGCCTCAGGCCCTGCAATGTAGGGTCTGAGAGCTAAGCCTGTCTCAACTCTCTCTTTGTAACCCTTCCCAGCTCCCCTTCTACAGGAAGTCTGACATCCTCTGACAATGATGCCTCACTGTCAGCCTGGGTACTACTACTTACCTCTACCTTTGCAATCGCTCTGTCCAAGGTAATATCAGTACCCACAAGCAGCTGTGGCTCACATTCAGTCTCACTGCTACAGAGTAGCTCCCTCCCTGAAGTAACTACCTCACCAGTCCTGGCTGCAAGTATGCGGCCTGTCTGGGTCTCACCCAGGCTACCAGATCCACATGCTCATCTCCTAACCTGACTGCGTGTAACTGCATAAGCACATGGTACTGCCTCATCCAAATCCTTCCCTATCAGGACATCTACAGGATGATAATTTGGTACCTTTGTTGACCCAAGACAACCTACTATTGGCAATTTGTCTTTCCAACTTACTTGCTCTCTCATCTTTTGTTCCCCACCTTGTCTCAGTGGACATCTGTATGCACATGGCCCCACTGGTTTGCATTCAAAACATTTAACCCTAGGTCCTGGCCATGTACCTGGACTAGTGGCTTCCCCTGTTACTGGCAGATTCTGTTGGGACAGTCTGTGCTACCCTCCATGGGTTCCTTTAGACCCATGAGCAGTACTGGGGGTCCCTTTCTTGTGCAGGGATGCCCTCCTTGCTAGATATAAGTCTCCTTTCTTCCCCAACTCATCTGAAGTAGCACATTGTCTATTAGCTAACCAGATCCTCATGTCATCAGGCAAAGTGCTAAGGGCTTGTTCCCTCACGAAAAGGTCTGCCAGCCCTTCAAAATTGGTGACCTGACATCCACTCACCCACCTATGAAAATAAGTGCTCAGTTCAGAAACATATTTACACACACTTTCATCTGCCTTACGTCTATGCTCACAAAACTTTTTCCTATATGTTTCAGGTGTTAGCTTAAAACATTCTAACAAGTGATTATTTAACAGCAGTATAATCAAAATATTCACAATCAGCAAGTTTAGACAACACAGTTACAGCTTTACCATGGAGTAAGGGGGTCAGGTACCATACCCAGAGCCTTTGGTCAACATCTTATTGTTTACAAACCCTCTCAAACATATGAATGAAGCTATCAAAATTATCCCCCTCTTTAAACTGCGGAAGACATTTACTGACCATTTGTGCTTCTGAGGTCCTGTTACTTCCTTCCCCATTACCTCCATTTACACTGGCAAAGAGTCAGCATCTCTTTCTCATGCTGGTTCTGCCTCTCCTTTTCCTCAGCTTCCAGGCATAGCAGTTTCTCATTCTCCTCAGCCTGCAAACTTTCTCCTTGTCCTCACTCTCTAGACACTTCAGTCTCTCAGCTGCTTCTATTTCCAAATGCCTGGCCTCCAACTCAAGTCTCTTTAGCTCCAGATGGATTTTTAAGTCCTCTGCAGAAAGGTTGAGCTGTCCATTTTCTGAGCATGGCACATCTCCACTGCCAGTCTGATCGTCCACCTGGTTGCTGTTTTCTGAAGCAGCTGTGACCAAAGCTGAAATCAGGTCTGCCTTAGTCAGGTTTCCATGCACTAATCCCCTAGCCTGGTACATCTCAGCCAGCTGGCTCCTTGTCAGCTTTCAGTACTCCTCTGCTGACATGCTGCCTGCCCTCCCTGACTAATTAAGCTAACAAAAGAAATAAAACAATTGTGATCTGAACTCTGAGTATTCACTGTATGGCTGATTTAGAGTACAAAACACCTTTAGTGATCACTGTACACAAGCTACAGGAATTCACTCTACTCACACGACTACAAGCCAATTAGTATTTGCCAACCAATTAATATGTGGTGTGGGTATCCCACCACTGCCAAACAATTAATATGTGACACCCATGCACTGGCCCAGCAATCAAGGAGCCTCAATCCTCACAACTAATACCAGTGAGGGGCATCCATATAGGGAAAGGATAATAAATACACACAGTAAAGTACAATTTCCCTTAAGAGCACACGGAGATCACAGTCAGTCTTGGGCTGGTTTCTCCCTTTCTCTCCAGGTCCCCAATAAGACTCCACACTGGCACAGCTATAGGGTACTGATCTCAGCCTAGTGGGTAAGCTAAAACCTCCAGCACCCTCTCTGTCCAACTAGTGCTTTGTGTCCCTGCCCAAGTAGCTGACACACACACACACTTTGAGATAAGAGTTATATACAACTACACAGACACTCCTGAGGAAGCCTGGTGCAGGTTCTCCAGCTGTGCCCTTTTACCCAGACTATACAGTAGTACCACTTGCCACCACCCACTAATAGTTATCAGCTACTCAAAGGCCCTTATTAAAAGTTGTCCAATTATTACTGTGCAATATTATTCTCCAAATAGTAAGTGTGACTAAACAGCAAAGCTTATTTGGAGTGACTTGGTACAGTATCACTATATATATATATATATATATATATATATATATATATATATATATATATACAATTTACTGTAGAGTTTAAATTATCTCTACACAAAACAGTCACAGTTGAAATGTTTAAAAATATTTAATTATAAATAATAAAAACACAAGACAATACTTCTTACTACACAGTGCTAGTCAAGAGTTCAAAGATCACAGAGAAATACTTAAAATAATTCAATAGAAAAGTTCTGACATTACAGAAAACCAAATGATGAAACCACAACAAAACAAACCAGGAATCAGCTGGCTGAAGAAATCTTTCAATGTAACAGCAGAACACATGGTTTATTTACATAGAAAACACACAATACTCCATAAAAGTAAGCACTTTCGTTTAAACTCTGTTAAACTTCATCAGACCAGGAGTTCCAGAATTTGGGGGGGGGGGTTGCTTAAATTTTTGCACTCAGCACTTTGTAAATACATGCACAATCTGTATAGAGTATAATATGTTAAAAAGTGTTCCTGTTCTTATGCAGTCTTTGAAAAGCCAAGGGGACCTTTCTGCTGTTGCAATGGTATTTTATTGAATTACCACAATTTCAAAAATTCAAATATGTATTAATAATTGTAGTTTTTTTTTCTGGATGGGTTGAAGCTTACCCCTGTGCTAGGAATTATGTAATTGTGGTTGCCAAGAATTATTGCAAGACATTTTACCCAGATTTGCTTTTCCTTGTTGTATTTAACCAGGCAGAGGCACTCATTTTACAATTCAGTTAGAAAACAATGTGTAGAATTATGAAGGTGAACATGCAATATCATTGCCCACACAGACTTCAAGCTTCAACAATTGGTAAGAGAATGAACCAGACTTTAAAAAATTAGAATTGCAAAATTGTGTAAGGAGACTGGTCTTAAATGGCCAGAGGCATTATCTTTAGTTGCACTTAGTATTCATATTAGAGTTCGTACCTCTAAAAAAATACTCTCCCCATGAAATTCTTTTGGGAAGATCCATGAAAATCCCGGCAACACCATTGCACCATAATTTGGCGTTATAAGATATTGATGAATCTATTTTTCCTTATTAAATGTCTCTTGTTTCTGGTTTACAGTATATTCATTTGCTGGTTATTTTAGCTCAGCAGAAGCCTGTCCCTACCTCTTGCCATAATGTCTCACTAGGAAGTTTTTTATTCATCAGATCCTTTTCCAGATGATATATCCTCTAGCCCAAGATGGAAAGGACCCTTCCTGGTTCTCCTTATACAGCTGCAGCCATTCATTGTGAAAGATCATCTACTTGAATTCATGTTTTGCATGTAAAAATGGCCCTCCCTAGTGATGAATATCGATGAGACACAAGCCTCAGTGATGAGCCAATTGCATCCTGTACCAGGAAAAAAAAAAAAAAACATGGAGATTAGCATGGCTAGAAGTGAAACCTAGTGATCCAGCAATGCCATGTACAATAGATGATGAATGGTAATCAGCCCAGGATTTGGGAAATGAGTCAAGTGACCAAGCGCCACTCATAGGACTTTCACCAGCTCAGGACCCAGCATGGAGTCTGTTTGGAAATCATTATCATATGAATTATAAAAAGTGAATGTATCACCCTTGTTTGCGAACTTTTGAGAATACTTTCCTGACCCAGCCTACTCGATATTCGTATAGACTTATTGGAACATCGGTGTTAGTATTTATTGTTCTTTTAATTGTATTTCTTCCTTTCATCAAAAGGCATCAAAACTGTAAATACTGTACAATTGTTTACTAGAAATAAGCATTAGGTTAAAACTGAGCAGAGATCACCAGACTGGAATCCTACATTTAATATATTTTCTGCTGTATTGTCTACTTAAGCCAAGACAATGAATGTCAATAGTTGTTGGGTGTGTGCACATATGCCAATGATACATGATGGGGGGTATTCCATTGTTTCCACTACCAGCAACACAGACAGAAGTGGGAGCAGTATTTGGAACATTTTTTGTGACTAAAAACAAAAGCAGCAAATATAATTCTTGGCATAATGATACCCCTTTTGACTGGTTCCACACCAATTATCAGAGACTGTGAAGGGACACACTTGTTGCATTAAAAAAGGGACACTTCCTGTTGGGTGGAGTAATGTAAAAGGACAAAGGACAGTAAAAATCCAGTCAGGAAGATAGATGCTTCCTGGTATTATTGTCATAATTTAAAAAAGACTGCATTCAAAGGACTGTCACATATGGATTTGGGTGATGGTATTATGTCAGGAGTGGGTATTTTTTCAGCCTATGGGGCAGTAAAGTTGATTTGGGAATTGAGAAATCTGTCTAAATTATTAGAAGCACTAAGTAAGGCATCTTTTAAATCAGTGAATCAGATTAATATTGAAATGACTGCCAAGAGTAGTGTAGTGCTGCAAAACCGCATAGCATTCAGTTTTACCCTTACCTCTATGGGTGGTATGTGCACACTCATGTAAACAGAGAGCTACTCATTTATACCTGATAATGGGCATGCCATTAATAGTCAATTAAAATTTTATGGAGTTGTCTCATGCCTAATAACCTGACAGCTCTCAATGAGCATGGTCATCAAATCTATTTTCTGGTTGGGGAGAAAGTATTTTAAAATTCTTGTTGCTTATTACCATCATTATAATACTTTTAGGTATTTTGTTTTTATGTGCAAAATGTTGATCATTAAGCTTCTTGAATTTAGAGAAAGTATTAAATTACAAAATATGCAGATTAAAAATTGAAATGAAAAAGTGCCACTGACCATAAGTGAATCAAGGTTTACAATTAGATTTGGGAAATGCAGTCGATCGAGAGTGAGAATGTCGACTTGCAGTTTTCCAAGAGGCAGTTTTGCTAACCCAAATACATTGATTACACTACATTACATGGGTAGTGTAGTTTGAATATTTGAATTGGGAATTTCGAGTGGAGATCGTGGTTCAGTGAGGAACAGGGAATTAACCCATTTCTTCACTACAGTGCGATCTCGGAGTTGGTATATATAATTTGCAGGGGGTATGGGGGGGTCGTAACAGGGCTTGCTCTCCTGCAAAATAGTAAAAGTGATGTACCATTGACTCTAGAGTGTCACGGTACATTACAGTGCATAGCTTGGGTGGCTGAAGTCACCTCCTGCTATGTAGAATACATCAAAGTACGGGAGTCGATGTATTCAGTTTCAAGTTTTCTGCTTGTTTGATGTGGCAATTTTAAAGATATTGGCTCAATGTTAAGACCAATCAACAAATGCAGTTTCAAGGTTTCAGTAGTTAACCATGAAGAAAATCATGATAAAAAAGAGGATAGGGAGGAAAATATGTTAAGGAATTTTGAACAAATGTATGGCAATTTGTTTGAGAGAGAAATACTGAAATTGACCTATATTCAAGCTGCCTTTTTATTTCATCCTAATATATAAATGTTTATTGTTGATAAAACTATTTTGCAAAGTATCTGTATAAGGCTCAAGCATGTCAAGATCTAAAGGAAATTGAATGTGAAGAATGTCTGATTGCATGTGAAAAAGTGTTGTCATTTGAAAACTTAATGCTGTTGTCCAGTCAGTAAGAAATACTTGACTTGAGTGGTGTCACAGCATCACATGGGGGATCGAGAAGGGAGAAGTATAGAAAGGGAAAATGTTTAGCGTTATAAATTACATTCGTTCTTGAGATGAAATCCATATTGTTTCAAGATGGATCCTGAAAACTTAGGCCTGTGCTGAAGTTTTTCTACATCCTAGTGCCAACATGAGTAGTGCCGATATGGAAGATCGGAACTTGTGCTTAATAAAGAAAGTCACAGATAAAGAGTCTGCAAATTCTCAAGTTATCAAAATAGCATAGTTTAGTTTTAATTGGTGAGTGGCTATAGTCCAATCGATAACACAATGTTTGTTCAGAAGCTTTTACAGTATAAAAATAATTACAGTTGCTTTGTTTGAGGAGACAAGACATTGATTGCTAAGTCTCTTATGCTGAACTGCATTATGTGAAGTTGTTTTTTTACCTTAACAATTGTCTCTTTGTGGATGGAAATAGCACTGTCAGAATGAGGTATTATTTGCATTGGTCAATGTCTTTGTCTCCCATGATCAAGGTACACGAATCGTTCTTGACCTCCAGCTAATACCTGTTTGGAGTTGGCATGTTGTCCCTATATTTCTGTGGGGTTCTTTCAATCTACAAAAAAAAACATGCTGACTGTGTCCATCTCAAACTCAGCCAAGAATGGAGCTGTGAGCAGCAGCATCACAGACTCTTGATGGTGTCCTATAGGGGGAAGAGCTGTATATGCTAACTCCTTTGGGCATCTATTGTTGCGCCCAATATCCTCAAGATAGGAGAACACAGAGCAGAGACTGCACAACATGGCAGGGTTAGCGACTTGACTGTTTAAAGATATGGCTATAGGTGGTTCAGTTCTATTGACTAATGGGCATTTCCCTTAATTAAGTGGGTTAAGGACCTAGCCTACTCTGATCTATGCCAGGGATCCATGCTAATGGATTTGTTGCCCAGCTTGAGATACTTGGGATAGCTCTCAACCTGACAAGCAAGAACTAAGATTTGGACAACTCAAAGCAAATTCACTGACAGGATGGAGTGTGGAAGTGGATGATATGATGGTAAGGTGGAGGTTGGACAGTCTATGTATCCAGCAGACAAGGTGGAAGGGCAGTGCAACAAAACCACTTGGTTTGGGATCCAGGGTCTACTAGTCAGGAGAAGGACAGTCTAGAAATGACATGTGAATTGTGGTGAGAGAGAGGCTTCAGATGACAATGAGTGGTATCATCAGAATTAGTGACAAAATCATGGCATTGAGTCTCCATCCTAATGACAAGGCAGTATTCATAATGTCAGCCTATGTCCCATACCAGAGTTGTGATTGAGAGGAAAATAGAACATTCAGACAGCACTTAAAGCAGGATAACATGAAATGCTGTTAATAATGGGTGAACTGAATGTATATATTGGGACAGGCAGAACGGGAAATGTTGACTGCCTGGGTCCACATGGGTGAGGCAACAGGAATAAAGAAGGAGAAGCCATTCTAAAGTTCTGTCTGGCAAATGGCCTGATAGTAGCCAAGGCATGGTTTGGAAAGAATGGCCAACATGCAACTCAGGTAGACTTCCTCCTAACAAGGAAAGGGCACATGGGTAGAATCAGCAACTGCAAAGTTATCTCCAGTGAAGCAGTTGGCCCACAGCTTAAGCCACTGGTTGTCACAACTGGCAGCAAACAGTGTTCAGAATAGGCTCTAAGGTCAGCAGATATCAGGCTGAAGACCCAAAAGTTGACTGAAGGCACATGGGATGAAACTGAGTACACATAAGATAACTGCAATGTCAGAAAATAGGGGGCAAAGCTAAGAACTGAGATAGAAAGAAAAATAGTGAACATGTTAACAGCTTCAAGTATCTGGGACGTGTGGTTGAGGAGAAGGGAAGTCTGAATGCAGAGGTCAAAACTAGAATCAGAGGTGCTGCAGGTAACTGGCATAGAGTGGCAGGTGTAGTATATGACAGAAGAATGCCAAAGAAGCTGAAATGTAAGGTGTACAAAACAGTGGTGCAACTAACACTACTGTATGGTATAGAATCCTGGGCAATAAGGGCAAAGCATTTGAGGAAGCTAGAGGTGATGGAGATGAAATGCCTGAGATGGGTGGTAGGGTGCACACTGTGGGACAGATGAAGAAATTATGACAAAAGAGTAGAAGCTAAAGTAGTTCCAATTGCAGAAAATGTCAAAGAGAACAAATTATGGTGGTTTGGGCACAAGTGGAGAAAAATGTAAGACAATCTGGTAAAGAAAATTTCAGTCAGACAGGAAGAAGGTGGGAGGAAATGAGGCAATATAGCAAAGAGATGGATGGACTGTGTGAGAGAAGAACTGCGATAGGCATGAGTGCTGAAGAATATAGAAGAGTGGGATTGAATAGAGAGAGAGAGAGAGAGAGAGAGAGAGAGCATGACAGTTGACATGACACTCCAACCCCATACAGAAAATGTGGAAAAGGGGGTCGATGATGGCAATGATGGTTGCAGATATTGACTTCTTTTTCTTTTTAATTATTGGTATTTTTGAAGCTGCTTTTGTCTTTTGTGCTTATACTTGGATTTATAATGGCTATAATTTTTTTTTATATTTTAATAAAAATGTGCCCATCTTCTTTTCCACATTCCTTACATTGTAGTGTAAGTAATATATAGTCCTGCTCCAAGCTGCACTTGTTGCTGATGCACTATTATCTGTACCTCTTTTCTACCCTGACTATTCCTTTTTTTAAATGCCTTTATTCACTTCACACATTACACAGTATCATGGGTATGCTTATAAGAGAGATAGCAAACCATTACCTAGGTTTCTTCTTTTCATGGATTTGTCCCTACTAGTTCTTGTGCATCTACCATTCTGTTTTGTTTCCATGATACAGTTGTATCTCCTTCTATGTCAGTTTATCGCTATTGTCATGGAAGCACACATTCCAGTCCAACTTTGCACATTGCTGTCCCTTCCTGGCTAAGATGGAACCTGCACCTGACAAAGAATTGGTTTCTCTGTCAGGTGACCAAAAGGACTTCTCTCTTTCCCACTGCCTAAACCTGTCTTATACTACCTGATGCACTCCTTTCACGGCATGCTGGTCTTATACTCCCTTCATGGCATGCTGGCTTGTCTTTATACTCACTTCATGGCATATTGGTCTGTATTTATACTCCTTGATGCACTCCTTTCATGGCATGCTGACCTTATACTTGTTTCATGACATGCTGGCCTGTCTTTATACTCCCTTCATGACATGCTGGCCTGTCCCTATCCTCCCTTCATGACATGCTGGCCTGTCCTTATACTCCCATTATGACATACTGGCCTGTCCTTATCCTCCCTTCATGACATGCTGGCTTGTCTTCATACTCCCATCATGACATGCTGGCCTGTCCGTATACTCCCATCATGATACGCTGGCCTGTCCTTATCCTCCCTTCATGACATGCTGGCCTGTCTTTATACTCCCTTCATGACATGCTGACCTGTCCTTATACTCCCACCATGACATGCTGGCCTGTCCTTGTACTCCCTTCATGGTACGCTGACCTTATACTCCCTTCATGGGATGCTACCTGTCCTAGTACTCCCTTCATGGCATGTTGGCCTGTCCTTATACTCCCTGATGCACTCCTTTCATGACACACTGGCCTGTCTTTATACTCCCTTCATGGCATGCTGGCTGCTGGCACAGGTAGCACTTCTGAGAATGAACCTCCAACCAATTATCCTGGAAGCAGCATGGTACATCTTTGACCTTGCTGGCTATGACCCTAACAGTCTTCTCAGACAGGCCATTGTTACCTATGTGCACCCCAACATATGCCTATCCTTACCTCATGATAACCATACTAGGTCACTTTCACCCATGTCTTACTATGTCTAAACCACAAGACAGGCTTCGTCTGTAATCTACTGTCTCCTGTCTTCCTTGCCAAAGCACTTTATTCCTGTGGTAATTGATATACTAATCACTAAAAAGCCTTTTCTCTGTCTTTTCACTAGCTCCCTTCCCCTGTCTTACTACCTGCCACATGATGCACCTCTCTTGCTTGCACACATTTCTGTTCAGCTGTCAAATCCTCTGTCTTTTCAACTCTTTCTGTCAACACTCTCCTTTTGTGTACACTTCTTACAAGATGCCCCTTGACTTTTTCTCTCCTGGCTTTGTGTTATCAGATTCGCTAAAATCCAACACAGCTGCTGCTCTTCTCCATGTCCTCTCTTTCTCTCTCTGTCTATCTCTCTCTCATTCTCTGCATGATACTATTCCTCCATCTTCAACACTTTTTTTACCCCCTCTCTACATGCCCTATACATGCCTCCCCATCTGGATTTTGGTCTACTTTTTTTCTTTTTCTCATTACCTTCCTCTGTACCCCCTGTCTACTCTTTCCCCAACTCACACTTGGTCCCCTTTCTGGCTGCCATGGCCTAATTCCTTCTCCTGTATTCCTGCCCTCTATCATTTTTCCCATACATCCACGCTACACTTCTCATCTTTACCAAACTGTTCCCACCACACTTTTCCTAGCTTTCGATACGCTTCACTTCCTGATCTTTTCCTATGGCCTGCACCATGTTAATAATGCACACCTAATCTACTGAGTGTTTAGATTTCTTCATTTTAGGGACAGGCATGCATACTCACATCACACCTTTCCTCTGTTCAAATATCTCACTTCCATAGCTCATTGTGAATCTGAGTGTAGCCCATTTGTATAATGCAGTTGTAATGCAACAAAGTTCAGTTCATTACTTTCTCACTGAAATGCTCAAACTGGCAATAACTGATTTATTGCAGCTTAATAGAATCCTGTTATCCTAAGCTTCTACCTGACAGAAACTTGCAGTTCTTTGTTAATAGTGCACTGTAACTCAAAATAACAGTTTTAAGAGTAAAAATGTGCTATGGTGACCTTAGAACCTAGCGAGTTGGTGCATAGTAGGATGGGTGAAATTTGACAAGCATAATGAGTGGGCAAACCAAGAAATATAAAGTGCGGAAATAGGACAAAAACACTGTCTCCTGAATTAAAATTAATTTTAATCAATTGAATGCTTAGATTTCTTAGTTGTATGACTAGCCACAGAGCCCTCCTTTACCAGGTGACAGGTTTAACCAGCTGGTTAATGATTTACAAATACGTTATTCAAAGAAATAATATAATTTGTTTTTTCTGTCTGTTCAAAAATTAAGAAAGACAAAATGGAACCAATAAAACCAGTATAAAACATACCTCTTAACCTCTTGGTACCAGAAATCTGGACACAGCCTAACATAATGGGGGGGGGGGGGGCAAAGGCCTAACCTGGTGGACTTCTTTGAGAAGGTAACCAAAGCAATGGATGAGGGAAAAAAGGTTCACGTTGCCTACTTTGACCTGGCCAAGGCATTTGACACAATTCCATACTCAGGAATTGTTGACAAACTCAAGAGGTGAGGTACAAACTCATATGTCACCCATTAATATCGAACTGGCTCACAGATAGGACCCAGGAAGTTAGAATTGGGGAGTCCACTCTACAAAGAGGCTATCCCTCAGGGATCAACCCTTGGACTGCTCCTTTTTGGCATTTACTTCTCTGAAGTCAGAGCCAGTATCAATGGTCTCTGGCTGAATAAATCTGCAGATGATTACAAATTAGGAGCTGTCATTGAATCCCACACTGACACAAGTGTTCTGCAGGAGGGGCTGACACAGACAAACAACTGGTGTCAGAGCCATGGACTAAAACTAAATGCCAAGAAATGCATAATAATATCCTTTGGGAAGTCATCCACCTCTGGTAACTACCATATTTACAACACACCCCTTAGAGTTGACCAAGTTGTCAGGGACTTAGGGACACACCTATATAGTAATCTAGCCTTTGACCATCACGTGTCTACAGTTGTGCGGAAATCATTCTATGCTGCGCAACTTATAAACAAAGGTATGGCATCTAAGTCCAAGGAAGTCATTGTTTCACTGTATTTGGCATTCATCAGACTTATCATTCAGTACAATGCCCCCTTTGGTATGTACCTAACCAGGCATATCGAACAATAGGAACATCCATAGAGGTTCCTCACTAAAAGAATATAGGGTATAAGTATAATGTCCTAAGCAGACTGCCTCAAGGCCCTCTCCCTGTATTCTATCTCCTACAGGTTTTTGAGCGGAGATCTATGCCTGGCATACAGGGAATTGTCAGACCCCACTCTGATGGATCTCCTGCATATCCACAAAACAAACAGCATCAGAATTACCCATTTTAAAGCCTTAAACCTTGCATGTGATGTAAATAGGACCTACTGGAGAGACAGGTATGTATCTCAGAGACTACCCCATCTATGGAACAGGCTTACCATCCATGTGAAACAGAGTTCCTCCCTAACCCAATTCAAGTGCAACTTGGACAATTGGGGAACAGAAAATTCATCCATAATTTGGCACCTATGTCTCTAATGGACACAGGCAATATGTAAATGGATCATCTCCCAGGCCCCTACTTGTAAATGTTTCATCTCCCAATCCCCTGCTAACACTTATTAAGGGTGTCAGAACTTGTCAGAGATTTGGGATGCATGGCTAGGCTTAAAAAGACCCTTGTGGTTGTTAGCCTAGTAAACACCTATGAACCTATGAAAAAATAGGGGCAGATTTTAAATGTTGCTTTTCTAAACTTTAAAAGTTGCTAGAATAACAAAATCTATCTTAGTATGCATTTTTGCTGAATGATATGAAGTCTGAAACTCAAATGCATGTCATTATTTAGTGACTTCACTCTTCAGATCATCACAGACCAAACATATGAGGCAAAAATCTGGACATTTGAGGTGTATAGTATGAAATCAAAATGTACAGTTAATGTATTGGCCCATTGCAGTCACTTTACAAAATAGCTACAACAATGCATCTTAAGTATGAAACAAGAAAGATGGGTGATGGCAGAAATGTTTATGTGTCTGTAGTGTCTACAATGCATGCATTGCATTATTGAATAATCCCCAAATATTCATATGCAATCAAGTTGTCAAAAGTGCTAGTAACTGAAAAACTGTTAACACAACAAAAAGTTTCTGCTACCTTAAAGAAAATGTGTTGAAGAAAGAGAATAAGAGCTCCTGTATGAGGTGATCCAACATATTAAAATACTTTATAGCTGGGGGACCAGGTGACAGCTGATCTATGTTTAAAACAAGAGGAAACTAGAAGGATGCCAGGTTCCAGGAAAGCTACAGGGTATGCTACCTACAGTCCAGGCCCCATGTGCAATGTGTTAATGTTTTCATTTTTCTGTTATACTAGCAGATTGCAGAAAAAAACATGCAGTACAATAAATAAGGGGCGATGATCATCTACCTCATCAAAGACTGAAGAGGAATGGGTTTGCTATATAAAAGAAAGTTACTAGTCTAAAAAGAGACTGCTGCCCATGTAATAAAAAACCTGTCTCAGCATTTGATTCATGTATTGCAAAACATTAGAGAAAGTAATACATTTTATTGGGAAATATTCTTAAATGATTATTCTGTGCAAAGGCCAATAAAGCAATGCAACCATCCTTTTCAGGAGCACACAGGGGATCCTGATTTAATCCTGAGAGGTGTCTGATTCACCCACAAGTATATATCCATATGCCTGCCAAGCACTACCCCAGACTACAAATTATATTACTTCATTTGTATGCAGGAACATGCTAGATTTAGATGGCAGATGGACATACTCGATGATGTAGTCCAAGAGGACAAGAAGTTATTTAAAACGGATGCACAAGAGCCAGCACTCCTATTATACCATTAATATGAGCTGCATATTAAGACTTAAACACATTTTTGTTTGTACAAATGGGTGCACACACACACACACACACACACACACACACACACACACACACACACACACACACACACACACACACACACAAGCAAAATATATACAGTCAAAACCAAGGGTTGTTATAGATACAGTTCAACCAAGCCAAATTTGCCAATGTATTTCAAAAGTTTTTATAACAGTTTGTTACAGCATGTGCAGACACCAGTCTTCTGTACTGTGGAACATGCCAGACTGCAATTAAATGTCTCAGATTGTGCAATGACAAAACAGGTTGCCTACACGCAAAGCTGCCTTGGTTCTTGTCTTATTTCCTGCAAAAATATGATTGTGGTATTCTGCAGCATTGCTCTGTATTTCACCATGTTCGAAAATACCCAGATTAAGGAAGCTATCACCAAATCTGGTTTTATTAATACCACTGATTAGTGTAAAGGATAGTTAAATATTTATTTGTTATATGCCTACAGTAATAGATGGCAGATGTTTGAATTTATGCAAGAGCTTTTAATTAGCTTGGAAGATCACAACTATAATTTGTCTTTCATTTACTTAAAACAGGAATAGCACAGCTCACACTAGCTCTAGCTCTAAACCAAGTAAGACAATCAGCTGCTTCAGCTGAAAAACTGTGGCTCCCTCAACCATGATAAGTGGATACAGTTTTGGCAAAAGAGCCCACTGAAACGTAGCTGTCATCTAGTCTGAGAACTGTGTGCAGAGCAGCAATGGCATATAATGGATTTCAAGCATAATTCATGCTAAAGCCTTAGATTAAATTATAGAGTTGGTTCTGCAGTGCTGCTAGTTGGCCTACTTATTGCAATCTGATCCCACCAGATTCAGTGTTACAGACTGCAAAGAATGGGTTCCTGATGCAAGGTGGAAAAACCAGCATTTTAAACTAAACAATTATGTGTCTCAGTGTCATTTAGGTAGTGATTATTATGCCTCTAATATAGTTTACTTCGCTAGAAAGACCATGTCACACATGGGTTTGGGAAGGATTATTTGGGAATAGGATAGATAATAATACACATGGCACACTGGAAAGAGACAGTGGAATTCATTTCTCGCCCACCACTATGGAGTGAGAGAGGTCAACCACTGTCATAACTGAATGCATTGCTATAAGATCCATTTAATTATAAACTGCTGAGCTTTTTTTTGTACAGAACAATTCAATGTAAATAGCTGGTAGAACCACAAAATTGATAAAATATGCAACAGAAGAAAAGTCACTGCCTAGCTTTCAGAAATTACTCAATTCATAGAAACAAGTATAGACTAAAAAATACTTATTTTTCTTAGCAAATCTTCTAGATTTGACTATATAAACTCAGTTTGGTTTCAAAGCTCTAACGCCAAAATAAGATATTGTTTAACATTAACAATAAACTAAGAAATAATCAGCCATTCATAGGACATAGTCTATATTGTTGCAGATAAAATCTGAACAAGCTTTACAGCAAAGGAATATGTCAGAATACTTCAAAGACAAGAGGAGGTACCTCTAATATAACTATGATAATTGCTTCCACAATTAAAAATAAAATGGAAGCGCCATGGGAATGGACAGTATACATTGTGTTTTTCAATACACAAACAAAGAAAACCTAAATAAACGTATTTATAAATCATGTTAAACAAATTGATAACATGGACATTTCTCTGACCTACAACATCAAGCTGTAGTTTTACTGGTTCACAAGGGGTCTGGCTTATAACCATTTAAAATGTCAGGAACCAAAATGTGGAGAATGAATAGCCAAAAGATTGGACTTGCATATACCAAGTCTGAGATGCCATTTGTCAGTATATTCTCTTTTCTTTGAGGTATGATGATCTTGGAGTTGGTATATATAAGTTTGAGGTGGAGAAGAACGATTTTTGAGATTTGCTCTTGCCTGGGTTTTCAGTCTTTTTTTTTTGTTCAGCTTCTCAGCACAGCATTTCGAGTGCTGACATTTCAGTAGGAAGCTAGTTCTTTTGCAGTAAAATCCTATTAAAAAGAAGCATGACACATTGTCACCACATCTTGTTTCTACTGTTGACATGACTTAACCCAGTCTGCAGAATGTGATACGTAGCTGAACACTATGCATTTCACAGATGACATGTTGTAAACTTGCTGAAACTGTTTCATGGGAGGTGGAAATATGGTGACACCACTGCAGGCCACTGATGGCATAAAGCCACAGCAGACATTCTCTATGCACTCTTCTAGGTAATGGTTTTGTCATATTGTCAGCATGTCAAATGTGACATGTGGTATGAACCACTTATAATAGTCAGTGACCTGGCTTTAGCCTCACTATCTGTTGTAACTAGATTAGTGGCTACACACCCAGTGTTCCTCTTAAGATCAAAACCAGAAAAAAGAAAAAACAAACAAAACACAGTTTATGAAAAGAATTAGCACAAAGGCAGTGGCTATATTGTCAAATTCTAAAAACAATAACAGCTTAAGTCACGCAATACAAGCCATCATGAAAAACAAATATAGAATCCCATAAAATAATTTACAGCAGTTCTACTTTAGAGAATAGTACATAACCAAAGGGTCTCTTAATGTAACTAGGAAAAGGTTAAGTCATGCATGTTCTTTATTGCCTTTTCAGGGCATTAGAGTACTAAAAGTAGTCATTCATTCAAGGAATGTCCAGGCTGACAGTGAAGCACTGCTGTCAGAAGATACTAGGCTTCCTGTGGAAAGGGAGCTGGGAGAGGTTACAAAGACAGTGTTAAGACAGGCTCAAGTTTCGCATCCTATTTTTCGAGCCTTGAGAGAGGTAGCTAAGGAAGTACTTAACACTCAAGGAAAAATGAAGTCGGTATACTGGAAAAAACAGTTACTGTACAGAGAGTGGACCCCTGTGGGAGGGCTAGAAGGTGAGGTAATACAGCAGTTGGTAGTGCCCAGAACCTACCATCTGGCACTTCTAGCCATAGCCCATGACATTCCTTTTGCAGGTCATATGGGCATAAAGCATACCAAGAGACATATTTTGCAGAACTTTTATTGGCCTGGGATTGCAAGGTATGTAACAGGGTTCTGCAGGATCTGTAAGCAGTGTCAAAAGGTAGGCAAGGCAGGAAACAAGGTCAAGGCTGCATTGATGGCTTTACCTGTGATTAAAGAGCTGTTTCAGAGAGTAGCTATGGATATTGTGGGGCCTCTGAGTACTCCAAGTGCTACAGAGAAGAAGTATATCCTGGTGATAGTAGATTATGCTACTAGATACTCTGAAGCAGTGGCTCTGTCCTCCACTGAGGCAGAGAAAGTGGCAAATGCTTTGTTAGAAATGTTCAGCAGGGTAGGTTTTCTGAGGGAGATACTGACTGACTGAGGTGCCAACTTTATGTCAGACCTACTGGCTTGTCTGTGGAACCATTGTGGGGTGAAGCATCTAAACACTACCACCTACTATCCACAGACTAATGGTTTGAGGACAGGTCAAACTCTATATTAAAGACTATGCTAAGGGCATTTGCAGACCAATTTAAAAGGTAGTGGGGCAAATATTTGTCCCATTTCCTATTTGCATACAGAGAGGTATCTCAGGAATCTACAGGGTTTTCACCCTTTGAGTTGCTGGCATAGGGTGAGGGTGCCTTTAGATTTGATTTGTGATGAGTGGGAGGGTGAGAGAATCCCACAAGGAGTCTGTTGTGGCATATGTTCTGAACTTCAAGACATGTCTTAGTGAGCTCATGGGTTTGGCCCAGGAGAACCTAGCAGGAGACCAACAGCAGAAGAAGGTTTAGTATGACAGGAAGGGTCGAGCCCGAGAGTATACTGTAGGGCAACAGATTATGGTGCTAATTCCTGTCGGACACAATAAGTTGCAGGCAGCTTGGGAGGGACCCTTTGAAGTGGTAAGGAAAATTAGTGATGTTAACTACATGGTAAACTTAGGAGGCAGGAGGCAGGGAGTAAGTTGTACCATGTTAACATGATGAAACCATATCATGATAGGAAGGCCCAGTTGTTGAGTATTTGTGGTGGATGGCAGCAGGAGTCGGAGTGGGATCTGGTGACTGATCTTCCAAG